>NC_064245.1:71892500-72102500 GCF_003254725.2 Canis lupus dingo
TAAACTCAGGGCCCTCAAGCAAGGACCCCAGCTTCTGAGGGTAAAAATGTCCAGGAGCAGAATCAGGCTGGCACAGACACGGAGGCCGGAGAGTGGGAATAATACTAAACCAGACTTTGGGCCAGATATGAATAAATGAGCCAGATAGTTCATTCAGCAATCTCTCTAAATGCAGGAACAATTGTTTTGACTGTAAATAAAAGAAGACAGTGTCACCATGACAGACTGGATGTAGCACCGTCCACGTATCTGGAGAAGCTGGGTGGCAGGGAGAGAAAATAAGAATAAAACCTAAAACATCTTGATATTCAGGCTGATATTTTACACTGGAACCATGTCAGAGGTGAAGAGATGTTTGAAAGTCCTGGAGTGGGTAGATGGGCGTAAGAGAGCACAGTTAAGGACTCTAAGGAATTTGGGGCTGGGGACAGAGCAGATTACGGGGCTTGATGACATGGAGAACAGACTGGACATAGGGGATGGGGAGGAAGGTGACCATGAGTAGAAAGGAACTGGGCGTGGACTGCCTGCCTCTCTGCAGGAGATTGCTTCTCTAGGCCTGGTCACCATCCTGTGTCGCTACGTTTGCCCCTTTCGATGAATGGCTCCAAGCTGCATTGTCAAGGGCTCCTTTTTCTGCACAGGGTGCCCTGTCCTTTTGGAGATGATTCTCCGCAGAGCCATGGGCCCAGCCCAGGATGGAGCAGGTCGTGATGCAATTGAGAGTCTCTCTGTCTACTGGGAAATCATTCATGGCTCCTGCCTCTGATCCCTTAATCCTTCCTTACCACCCCCATGGGAGAACTCCTAAGTGCAGGTTTGTTGGAAACAAAGCTGGAAAAATTTAAGTCTCCACCTTAACCTCAGTAGAACCAGACATTTCTACATGGCCACTGAAACCAGGTTTCTCCCAGGAGAGATAGGGATAGGGAATGAGAGTATGGGTAATAAGTTTTACAGGAATTTTACATAGAGCACCAGCAGATGTGTCAATAGCATTTTTTAAAAAGAGTTAACCCTTAACTCTTTGATTACCAAATCTGTGAAATAGTTAGTTCAGATCAAAAGTATCTCCTCCCCTCTGGCTGAGGCCCCTCAGCAGTCTTCCTGCCTTCTCTTCCTTTGGATGTACCTGGGATGGGGATCGAGATGACAATAGGAAGGCTCAAGTCACTCCTAAATCTATAAACAGCTATCTGAACTCGAAAAATTCAGCAGTCCATTTTAAGTCCATTTTAACTCCCTTTGAAAGAAGCTTCTCTCCTAACTGCATACAAACCACAAGGTCACAGGTAGTGTGCCTGGCACCTACTTAGCTAACCTAGGGCCAGATCACCCTTGCACTTAGTTTAATAACAGCTGCTGCTTGCTGGAATACGGAACCAAATGTGTTAAACTAAAAATAGCAACAAAAACCACAAAAAACCCCACAAATCTATTAAACTCAATGTGGTCGGAACTGAGTGTGTCATCCACACACCTCGCCCCATTTTCAAAGTCATAGTCCTGTTTTCTAGGTCCACACATTCATTCACTTGTTTCCATGTGCGTGCATGCATTCATTCACTCAACTCCTGCTGAGTCCACTCTGGTTATGGCTCTGCCATCAGCTGCATGAGTCAGCAACTTGGGGTCCTCTTACCTTCCCTACCTGCCGGGAGTGGTCAGGCCCTAATGATTCTATCTCCTTAATAATTAGACCCAGGTATTATTTTCAGATAGCTAAAAATAGGCTCTCATATGTGCAGTAAGTAATAACCGAAGCTGGGACACTTCAGATATCCAGCGGCAGGTGAATAGATACACAGATTGTGGTATATCCATGCAATAAATATCCCCTCAGCAGTAAAAAGGAATCATCTACTGATATGCATAACTACATGGCTAAATCTCAAAAGAATTGTGCTGAGTAAAAGAAGCCAGACCCTCCTTCCCCTGCCCTCAAAAAAGAAAAAAGTATATACTGTATGATTTTCTTTATATAAAATTCTACAAAATGCAAGGTCAACTAATCTATAGTGACAAACAGCAGGTCAGCAGTTACCTGGTAAGGGACAGAAGATAAGGGATTATAAAGAGGCAAGAAGAATCTTTGGGAGTTCTAGATCTGTTCACTACCTTGATTATGGCAACGTTTCACTAGTGTATACCTATCAAACTCATCAAATTATATATTTTAAATATGTGCAGTTTATTGTATGTTGGTTATACCTCAATAAGGCTGTTTTAAACATAATTTTTAAAATATACAATGAGTAAACATGTCAAAGATTTATTTAACTAAAAAAAAAAAAAAAGATTTATTTAACTCACCATTGAAGGAACCAGCAGGACACCAAAATCAATTCAAAAGAATATAGGAAATGCTGAGAATCTTCAAAACTGCTAATTAAGCCACCAGGAAGCAGAGGTGCTTTTAAGAGTCACAAAGAACCTCAAGCAGGATGATTTAAATACACACATGTCCTCACTCCTTTCTATGTAGGCACATCTTAGTCAAATGGCTGAAACCAAAGCCAGAGAGAAAATCCCAACAGCGGCCAGGGGAAAAGAGAAAATGTTAAAATAGATGACTAAGTTAGATACAAAATTGGTTAATATTCTACTGGCAATAAAATCATCACCTTTGGGGTTGTCTGGATTTTTTTTGGCATAAAGTCACAGAAATTATTTGCAGCTAATTGATCTCCCATAAATTAACCGCTAACTTCACAGAGTCTGAGTCCCAGTCAGTAGTAAAAAGTAAGTCAGACAAGATAACATTTCTCTAGAGCTGGACTGTCCAGTACCATAGCTGCTGGTCACAGATGGCTCTTGAGCCCTTGAAATGCAGCTAGTCAGAATTGAGATGTGCTGTGAAGTGTAAAATACACACGAGGATTTTGCACACACAAAAAAAATGTAAAATATCTCAAAACAACATTCTATGTTGATTGCGTGTTGAATGATAATTCTCTGGACATGTGAAGTTAAATAAAATATATTATTATATAATTATATAATCGTAATAATATAATAAATATACAATATTATATAATCATAAAATCTATTATTATATATTATTAAAGCTTCCTTTTAAAAAAATGTGACTACAGCAAAAATTACCTGTGTGGCTTGCGTGACATGGCTAGTGGACAGCGCAGCACTAGAGAAAGAAGCAACCCTTAGGCAGGCCGATTCAGTGTTGCTCCACCGTGACGCTGAGAAGGAACAGTTTTCCCTACTACCTCTTAGGCTCATCTCTCCACCCCCATCCCTGACCCCCATCCTTCCCTCTCTGTCACCTGGTATTCCCCTCCAAATAACCTGCCAACTGCAGCCCAAGGAACCTTCCTGACAGGTGAAGACATGTTCCTGCTGTTTAGAGGCTGGGGTGTGCCCTCCAGGGGCAGCATGTGGTCTCACCCCTGCCTGCTGCTCCAGCTCCTTCGCCCCAGGCTCCCCCCACCACCCTCCTGCACGGTGGGCGAGAGAACATTCCCCGCCTCGACTGCCCTGTCTTGCCTGCTCATTTTCTAAAGCCTCTTCGTGAAACCTTTATGCTTCCTTCTGGGGAACCAGCTGCTCCCTGCCCTGGGACACAGCCAGAGGCTATGGAACCTTCGACGCCAGCACTCCCAAGGAAGCTCTGCTTAACTTGCCGATCGTGTGTGTGTCTACCCACAAGAAAACAAGTTTTGCAAGGGCAGTTATCAGATTTTTAAAAACTGTTGTGTGAACCCCCACCTTTTTTATAGTCATCAGTTTTTTTCTATCACTGGCTTTCAAACTATTTGTAGTAACCCATAAGAAATGCGGTTAATGGCATGACCTAATTCCCCCCTGTCTCCTTTATTCTTTCACATTTAACTAACAAATTTCACAGCAGTACTTAGCTTCACTGTGTGTTCTGTTCTTTGATTTTTGTTTCTTTGCTACTCTATTGTTTGATGTGTGTGTGTGTGTGTGTGTGTGTGTGTGTGTGTGCATGGCAGAGGAGACGCTCGTCTGTCTCCTCTCTCAGCCTCTCCATCCTGGCCTCTCCATCCTGGCCTCATCTCGGCCTTGGTCTTAGTCTCACTCCTGGCTCAGCCTCTCCATCTGTTCCTTTCCAGTCTCAGGTTCCCAGGACCTCTGTCCACATCTCTCCCCCTCTCCCCCTCTCCCCAGTGAGCCCCCTCCATTTCTCCAGAACCCTCCACCCAAGCTCAGACAGGCCCCAAGGCTGCAGGGGGATGAAGCTGCCCCTTCTCCTAGGGGAGGAGGAGATGAAGGGGGCTGCCCCTCACCCGGCCTCCAGCCCTCCTGCCTGCCCCCCCTACCCCACCAGCCCCTATTTATTTAACTCTTAAAATGCTGTTTATTACCACTAGCTAATCCTAGTGTGAATAACACTGATTTTGGTTAATTTTTCCAAAAAGTATTTGAACCAAACAACATTCTACCAGCTTAATAGCTGTCATTTAATTTTTTAAAGAT
Organism: Canis lupus dingo; assembly: GCF_003254725.2. Taxonomy (NCBI): domain Eukaryota; kingdom Metazoa; phylum Chordata; class Mammalia; order Carnivora; family Canidae; genus Canis; species Canis lupus. The sequence continues at coordinate 71,896,959 of NC_064245.1, forward strand.
TCCATGAACAGATCATTGGGAGAAATAGTATTTGCAACATCCTGCTCTCAGAGAGGGGCCTACACACACAGCTTAGCTGTTGAAGGCTTTGGGCTGTTTTGAACTTTTAATACTTTGTGAGCATAAAACACATTATTTGCTTCATACAAGTGGACTTTGAAGAGGATCAGTATTTCTGGGACCTGCCGGGTTAGAAGTACCCTGATCTAGGGGTTCTGAATGATAACTCTATCAGTTATAACAAAGCTGGGTTTTAACACTTTGCTTAGCACGCCACCCCCCATGACTTCACTGAAAAGTGTTATATTCTTCTGAGCATAGCTTTCTTTGCAGTCAGTGAATATTGACTCTCTTAAAGAATTAGGTTAATGGTGAAAATTGCATAGTTGGTCACATTTGCTTTATTGCCAGAAAGTTTCAAGTGAAATTAAATCCTTAACTGCAATAATAATGCTAGACTAAACCATATGACTGTCGTTTTCTTTTTTTTTACATCAGAAACGGTTGAATGCAATTCAGGTTCATATTTAACCTAATTGATTTACAGAACTACTTCTTCCTTCTATTTGGTTTTATTTTTTTTTTTTTTCTCTTTTTTTTTTTTTTTTTTTTTTCTATTTGGTTTTAAATTTTACTTTTCTAATCGAAGAGCCTGATAGGATGTTTGCCTTTTATTGTAAACCACTTAATTTTTTTCTGAAGCACATGGGATATACATTTTAATAATTACAAAGTCCAGTTGTAGTGCCCTTTAATGGCATGTTTAAAATACAGATAATTTTTTTCCCTGGCTTTCCTATTTTTCAGTAATTGACAAATGCTGTGCATTCTGCAGCAGGAGTATTTTGAGGGTTTTTTTTTTCCCCTATGTAAAAACCCAGAGCAGCTAAAAGAACAGCAAAGTTAATAATATATCTCTACAGTAAATTAATATTTATTGGCCAATCGAAATGACATTTGTGGCTTCCTACATGAATTAGAGAATAACAGTGTCACAGAAACCACCTCAGCCCTAAAGGTACTTGCTTGCCAGACTTACTTTTCTTACCACCAGGGATCCCATTACAAAGATAAGCAGTGATTACCAAAAGCATTACATCTAATGGATGGTGTAGAATTTCTTAATATATTTTCCCCACAAATTCGGTGGCCCAGAGTAATTGCACCCCTTTCTTGCCTAAAGGAAATGTCTTGGTTTATCTCTATATAGCTTCTAGCTAAAGAGTTGCTTTGTCTTTTTTATTGACATAAGAGAAGCTGTAGAGGATATTTATTAAGGAAGATAAAACCTAATCCTATTCATTAAATTCGCTAAGTCAAGGATTGCAAATAAAAAGGAGGGGAAAAATTGTTTTAAGATAAGGTTTTAGTAAGTCTGTGCTATAGAAATTAGAGTGATACTTAAAAAAAAAGAAAGATGGTATATATCTTAGGTCTTTAAATCTTGAGTCACTTTTAATCATAATATTGTTAATCATCCTGTTAGACCTTGGAACCATGCTATTAGAACAGATTATACCAAAGAATCGTGTTAATCAGGACAGCAGAAGAATAGAAATGGCTGTCATCATCTAGGAGGGGCACCAGTCTTTTTTTTTAAGATTTACAATTATAATTTAACGATAATTGTACCTGTATGTTTTTAAGTGATCTGTCTTGGTATTCTTTATGCCCAAGGTCCCATCATCCTCATTCCTACTTTGAGGTATCAAGCTATTGAGTTTCTTTTCTCCTTCCTTCCTCTGTTAGATGGTCCAATCCACCCCTCTGGGGATTTATTAGACACTCATTTATTATCCCTACTACGTGTCAGCCATGGTAGTTGGCACCAAGGATGTAGCTATGAGCAAGAACCTCACAGTCCCTGCCCACCTGGGGTGTATTAAGTAGAATAGTAAGTAATTAACATGAGTCCTTGAGACTCATGAATCACTTTGTAATGTACCTGTCAAGCATTATATTGACATGGCTGTCCTTATAGCCTAATTTGGTCCCACCTTTTCTGGTAGCCTGTCACCTTTTGTATCAGTCAGCACTGGTTAGGTTATGCTGCAGTAACAACCAAAGGCCTCAGTGGCTTAAAACAACTCTCGTTCTGCTAAATGTCCATGGCAGATTGGCTGGAGGCACTGCCTCATGCTATGTCCCAGGCCGATGATACAGTCACTGGTAGACTAGAGTATTGCCAGCCATGGTCACAAGAAGAAAAAATGCACTGACTCTTAAAACGTCTGCCTGGAAACAACACTGAACTTTTGCTCACGTTACATTGGCCAAAGCAAGTCATATAACCAATCATGAGTTCAGGGGGTGGAGAAATACACTTCTGCACTAGGAAGGGGACCAAATATTCACACCACTGCGGTGCTGTATGATCTCTTTTATTTCTGTAGTCATGTACATGTTATTGGCACTTAATCTCTTCAACCTTGTGCTGTTACTTAACATTGTAGGTGTGTATGTCTCCCCAAGAAGATTATAAATCCTTGACAGCCAGCACTGTGTCTTATACTTCTCTGTATGTGACTCAACACAATTCTTTCCTTATACTAGGGGCTTAAGGATGCTTTTGATTATATGAAGAAGAGAATGAAGGGAGATTAATCAGGACTCTTTACATGTTTTAATATAATGCTTTATAGTTCACTAAGGGTCTGTGCACACTATCTCCTTTAATCTTTCTTTTTTTAAATATTTTATTTATTCATAAGAGACAGAGAGAGAGAGAGAGAGAGAGGCAGAGACACAAGAAGACACATGACTCCATGCAGGGAGCCCGATATGGAACTCAATCCCGGGATTCCAGGATCATGCCCTGGGCTGAAGGCAGGTGCTAAACCGCTGAGCCACGGCATCAGCATCCCTAGGCATCCCTCCTTTAATCTCTCCAGAGACTAAAGGACATATCATGATGCTTTTTATAGATCAGGAAAGGGAGACCTAGAACTTTCATATGACTTGCTTGGTGTTGCACCCAAAAAAAAAATTATGGAGCCATGTCTAAAACCATGAATCCTAAATTCTGAACCAGTGCATTTTGCTATTCCTTTTAGCTGTTAATGGGAACACCTGTTTTCTCTTGTGCTGAGGATCACACAGGGGAAGGGAGAAAGAAGCTTCAGAAAAAGAGTTGAAAGCCCCTGACCAGGATCTCCTGGTATTCATTCAGGTGCCAGCCAGGCTGAGAAGCACACAGCCACACCTCTCAGCTTGTAATCAGCAGGTCGGTGGCTGTCATAACATAATGCCACAAACTTGCTGGCTTACGACAGAAATGAATTCTCTCACAATCTAGAGGCTAGAAGTTCAACATTCATTTCAGTGGGCAAAATCAAGGCGTTGGCAAGACCCTACTCTCTCTGGAGGCCCTGGGAAGAATCTGTTCCTTTCCTCTTCCAGCTTGTAGTTGCTCTGACTTTCTTTCTTTTTTTTTAAATAATAAATTTATTTTTTATTGGTGTTCAATTTGCCAACGTACAGAATAACACCCAGTACTCATCCCGTCAAGTACCCCCCTCAGTGCCCGTCACCCATTCTTTGGCTGTGGCCATCACCCCAGTGCCTGCATCCTCTTCATGTCACCTTCTCTTCTGTGTGTGTGATCTCTATGCCCCTCCCCTATGGGGACACTTGTGATTGGATTTAGAGCCCGTTCAGATAATTCAGGATAATACCCCCATTTCAGAATCTACAACTTAGACCGTTTTTCCTTATAAGGTAATATTTACAAGTTTCAGGGATTAGGACCTGATACTTTGGGGACCATTGTTCAACCTTACCACAGTCAGGATGGTGGGAACCCCCTCTGCTACCCCAGCTCTTTCTCCCTTGCTCTGCTCCTCCCTCCTCCTTCCTTTACCCTCACCTCCTCCCTCCTCTGGATGGTCCAGATTATATGATATCTTGGAAGGACCTTTGGAGTTCAACACAGCCAGCCAGACTCCTGGATCTGCCTCTTCTTGGCTGTGTGACTCTGAGCCTTTGTGTCCTCCTGTGTAGAGATGGGGACAGAACCTGCCTCCTGCCCCACTCCATGCTGTCCTTCCCTCCAGCGCCACCTCCTCGGTACCTACAGCGTGGGGTGTAGTGGGCAGGAGGGAGAGGATGCTGCCCATTGAGATTCCCAAGGCACCTCCCCCATTTATTTTTCACAGTGAAGTTAAAAACACACAGTGTTTATTAAATAATTAATCATCCTTTCCTAGAAGGGTTATTTCATTTCATGGGTGAGCAGTTTATTGCCAGACAACTGTCTTCCTCCAAAATGATGTATAACATGATTTGATGTCTACATTTTTAGACACTAGAATGTTTTTTCTCCCTGCCATTTAAACTTGGAGGTAGTTTAGTGCAAATTCGTTGTTCTTTTTCATTTTGAGAGAGACACATGTGCACAGCGGAGTGACCTCATATTTTCCATTTCTTTCTTTCTTTTTTTTTTTTTTTTTGAAAGTTAAAAATTCCTTAATTTTTTATTCCTGGTACCACTACCACAATTTACAGGGCAATATACCTGATGTAATGAAAAGAAAAAGAAAAAGACAAAGCTACAACAGATAAAAGACCTCAGGAATGTACATCTAATTGACACTACATTGCATTAATCAATAGCTGCACTTTTTGCAAACTGTGGCTACGACAGTCCTGAACAAGAAGGATTTCCTGTTTAAGCTGCAGTAACTTTTCTGACTATGGATCATTGTTCCTCCTGTGGCAGATTTTTACAGTTCCTCTAATGCATTTGGGACAACTGTCTCAAAGTAACCTGCAGCTTTCCTGACAACTCCTTGCTCTCTCTCCTGCTAAGAACTGTAGCCCTTTTCTTCTGAAATTTTTTTAGAACCTTCTGCTACCATATCCACCACTTCCACCACCAGATCCATAACCACCACCATAAGGACTGCCCGAGCTTCTTCCACCAAAACTGCCCCCCTTCATGGGTCCATAATTTGATTGCTGTTGTCCACTATAATTTCCAAAATCATTATAGTTCCTACCACCACCATAGTTACCACCACCAAAATTTCCTCCTTCATTGTATCCTCCTCCACCACCACCATATCCGCCTCCTTGGTTTCCGTATCCTAGTCCACCACCACCATAGCCTCCTCTACTACTATAACCAGGACCACCACCATAGTTGCCACCATCACCTCCAAATCCATTATATCCACCATCACCTCCTCCATAACTACCTCTGCTGCCACCACCTCCACCACCATAGCCTCCTCTTCCACCAAAGTTTCCACCACGGCCAAAATTACCACCACCTCCAAAGTTTCCTCCACGATCCATAAAGTTGCCAGATCCATCTCCACGACCTCTTTACGATCCAGCAGACTGCATCTCTTGTTTAGAAAGGGCCTTTTTCACTTCACAATTATGTCCATTAATAGTGTGGTATTTCTGAACAACAATTTTATCAACTGTATCATGATCATCAAAAGTTACAAAAGCAAATCCTCTCTTTTTTCCACTCTGCCGGTCTTCCATAACTTCTATGGTTTCAATTTTGCCATACTTTTCAAAGTAGTCTCTCAAATTATATTCTTCTGTATCTTCTTTAATACCACCAACAAAAATTTTCTTCACTGTTAGGTGGGCACCAGGCTTTACAGAATCCTCTCTAGAAACAGCTCTCTGGTTCCACTACACACCCATCACCTTGTGTGGTCGGGCACACATTGCTGCATCCACCTCTTCAACACAAGAGTAAGTCACAAAACCAAAACCCCTGGAACGTTTTGTTTGGGGGGAGTCTCTCATTACCACACAATCTGTAAGTGTGCCCCATTTTTCAAAATGTTCTCTTAAACTATCAGTTTTCTCAACTGCTCGGGTTCCTTTGGATCATGGCCCTTCTCCCCGTGGCGGAGGCGGCGGTGGCCAGAGTCCGGCTGGGGGCGACCTGGCGGCAGTTTTACCTCCATTTTGAGACCGGACTTGCCTCTTCCAACTCGATTTCAATATGGGACTGAGAGGAAGAGGTATTTTTCCATTTCTAAAGCACTGTGTAGAACCTGATATGCCAATGCACACAAATTCCAGTAATTTTTAGTTTTTACTAAATATTTAGTAGTAAATACCACAGACAGTAAACCTTTACAGCATTAGGCCTATATAGTTGGCAAGGAAACTAATACAATAGTATAAACCAAGAAATGTCAAAGCCACTTTTTTTTTTTTTTCTCAGAAGTCTTTGTGGTTTCACATGTTTCTCATTTGCCTTCAAAATCTAAAATCCTGGCCTATTTTGTTTATAAAGCAGTCCCTTCGGACATTTGCCTTATTTTTAGGAAATGTTTATCCTAATGCCAGGTTAGCAAATAAGGGTTACTCGCCATCTTTGACATGATGACATTAGGGACCTGAACTGCTGGAGTGAGAAAAGCCAGGAGACCAAAACCAGCTGGCTGAGGAGTCCGCCATCTGTTGGTTACACCTGCCATGGACATGGAGCAGGAGGGCATAGGCATGACACTGAGTAACCATTGAATCTGTAATTCACTATTGGAATGTACTCCATCTAGGCCTTACCCAGTCAGATTGTCCCAGGTCCTCATATAACAATGACTTATAAGCAGAATGAGACCTAAAAATACAGAGAACAAACTGTTGATGGTTCCCAGAGGAAGAGGGAGGTTTGAAGGGGCGTAGGAGATGCAAGCTTTCAGTTGTGGAATGAATAAGTCACGGGAATGAAAGGTACAGCACAGGGGACATTGTACAATGGTATTGTGATAGCGCTGTGTCGGGGACAGATGGCAGCTACACTTGTGGTGAGCACAGCATAATGTATAAACTTTTTCTGTTATATACCTGAGACTAATGTAACGTTGTGTGTCAACTGTACTCAAGAAAATTTGGAGGGACGCCTGGGTGGCCCAGTGGGTTAAGTGACCGACTCTTGATTTCGGCTCAGGTCATGCTGTCAGGGTCCTGAGATTGAGCCCCAGGTCCCATGTGAGGCTCTGCACTGAGCATGGAATCTGCTTAAGATTCTCTCCCCCTCTGTCCCTCCTCCCCCACTCCTGGATATGAGCGTGTCCTTTCTCTCTCTAAAAAAAAAAAAAAAAGAAGAAGAGGAAGAGGAAGAGGAAGAAGAAGAAGAAGAAGAAGAAGAAGAAGAGAGAGAAGAGAGAAAGAAAGAAGAAGAAAGAAAGAAAGAAAGACAGACAGAAAGAAAGAAAGAAAGAAAGAAAAGAAAGAAAGAAAGAAGGAAGAAAAGAAAAACGAGTAATTTTTATACCTGAAAAGTAAAAATGGGGGGGTGGAGCATGGGTCAAATATTGAATACTCTCAATACCTATCATCATATCCAAAATTTAGTAGTTTACTGATAAATACCTATTGAAGGAAAAAAAGAGTTGTTTGTCTGGAAAACTAACCATAGTTGCAAAGGGAGAACTTGGTAGATGCAAAGGGAGAACTTGTTTTTAGGACTGATTATGAATCAGGAGGGCTGAGTTTGTAGCAGCTCCCGGTACAAAGCGGTCTACAGTGTTCAGAACCACCAAGGACACCCTGTCCATTTGTCAATTTGTTGGGGACAAGCAGCATAACTGCAGTGTTTGAATATTAAGTGTCTAACAATAAACACATAGCATTTGCAACAGTGTGGCCTTTTGTTTTTGCTGGCCACACCTCTGGAAGAAATCAAATGGATTTTCAATCAATGGATTTCAAATGAAAAAGATTTAAATCCCAATCCTGCCACTTACTGTGTGTGTGTTTTTGGGCAAATTACATCACTCTCTCTATAGCTCAGTTTCTCCATTGGGTAATACCATTGTCTACCTCCTGGGGGTAAATGGGTTCCCCTTGCTAAGAGCTGAGGACAGTGTCTGGCGCCTACAGGGTGAGTGCACTAGTCCCAGTGCAGGCTGTCCCTGGGTCTGGCCACTGGAAGGTGCTGAAGGAAAGAAGTGCCAGCCAGGTTCCTCTCCCCTCTCTGGGCCTCGGGCTGTGGCTCCTCTTGGCTCCAGCCACCTCTGCATACCCCACTGTGGTAGTGGCTCCTCTGGGTAGTCTTGATCCCTGGGCCCTTCAGCTAGGGCACAGTAGGTTGCATCCTGCTGTTGCTCATCTCTGAGGGCCTCGCTGTCTCCCGTTTGCTTTTCTACTCTTCCATCACCCATGTCACCAATTCTATTAAATTCCCCATTTAAACTATTTGGAGCAGTTTTTGTTCTCCTGGTTGTGCCCTGACTGATGAAGACTAGGTATGTGTTTACCATCATTATTATTGTTGTGCTTGTCGGGGCTGCTGTTGCTGTCTCATATACTTAAGAGGAAACTCTTCAGGAAACAGACTCAGAAGGTGAAGTGAATTAACCAGGATCCCACAGTTGGCTTGGAACGACCCCAGCATAAGATCTTTTTCACTAAATCTCTCCTGCTATCAAGCCTTTGGATGGGCTGGTATCTTCAACTCTAATTAGCCTGAAGTTACAGTGTGTTGCCAAAGGGCTTGCTCCCTTTTTGGATTTCCCACATATGGAAGAGATGTCTGCTTGGACCTGTGCTGAACACATAGCCCTCCTAAGGGCCAGTGACTACTTTGGAGTCACTAACTATCAGGTTGGGACTGACCTCACCTCATGTGGCTCTGCCACAGTTTGGGTGAAGGATAGGGATGGTAGTTAAAGCTCATTGATTATAAGCAACAGAAAACGATTTAAATGATCTTAAGCAAAGGACAATTTGATTGTCTTTTGGAACCTAGGGTGTGAGGTAATGTCAGGATTCACTTATGGTTTTCACTTTTTCATATGGTAAAAAATGGCCATTTTTTTCCTAGCCAGTCTAAAACTGTAGACTCTCAATTCCAAATTCCTGAGGGAAGAGACTCACCCAGCATAGGGTAGGCGCCCACCCTAGTCTAAATTAACTGGTCAGGTTTATTTCATGCAGGGTGTCAATCAGGAACCTGCTGTTCACCTAGGTTTGCATGGTGTGGTATTTCCCAGAAAGGGGGGCCAGGATGGTTAAGCTAACAAGTGTCCACTGTAGAGCTCATTTCAGGATTTCAAACAGCTTAATTAATCATCATGTGAATAGTAATGTCCATATTTGGGTGCCTGCCATTTGCCAAATAAGGTGCTAAATACATTATATCTAGCTTTGTTTGTTTTATTTTAATCCTTAGAACAACAGGTTTTATATGCCTTTTATAGATGAGGAGAGGCCAGAGGGAAAATTACGCATTTGTGTAATACAAAGCTGCACAGGCCAACCAAAAGAGTCTTTGCTTCTGGTGGGAATTAAAATATGTCCACTTAGAGGGGCAACACAGGTTAGCTAATGCTGATCAGAAGTTGTGATTAGTGGCTAAGTGTACCTTTGATTGCCAGGAAAAGCAGTGTGGGTACACATCAAAGTAGTTTAATATTTGTATAAGAAGTACATTTTAAAATAAGAGGTCCTTGGTGGGTAAAAATAATAAAATAGCCCTTTGATGATTAAAAGGATTGATTTGATCCAGCCCCCAACCTTTGAAAAATAAGGAATTTTACTTAAAGTAAGTAATTTAGGTTCTTTGTGAGAAGTTCCTTCAACTTGTAAGATGATTCAGAGTTTGGAATTACTGATTCAGTCTGACTATATCAGGAGTGTTTAAATATACATTTTCCACTCGATTAATAAGTCATGAATTCATTTAATTTGTCATCAGTGCACTCAGGAACCATCAAAGTAGACTTTGAGCTGTGAGCATTTGCTTGTCTCCTTCTGGTTAATCCTGACACATCTTACATGCTATATTTTCCTAAAATTCTAAAAATGGGATTGCTTACTGTTAAAATTGACTGTTGGCTTCTTGTGCTCCTAAAGAAAAAATTATAAAACTTGGTTAGATGTTGTGGTTTCCCCTCATTTCCTCAAAGTTTTTTCTGCATGAGTGGAGAGAGTGGAATCCATGATCTAGATGACCAGTGATGCCCAAACTTGAGCCACGTCACAATCAACTGTAGGTCTTGAGAAAGTACCCACGGCTGAGTCCCATCCTCAGAGTCTGTAATTCAGAACTGTCTGGGAGAGGACCTGAGAACTTGCACGTCTAACACATTCCCTAGTAAAGCTGATTTTATCGTGGCCCACACTTGGAAAGCCACCACTGGAGGCTGAGATCAGGCGTGAATGATTTCAATCTTGCAGCTTTAAGAGGAGGCAATGGGGATGGCAGATTTAAATAATCAGTCTGTTCAGTCAGAAGGCAGCGATTCTTACGAGGAGCTCTATCTGGAATATATGAGTTTCCTTTCGTCAAGGGGGAAAGATAATGCACAGAGGAGGGTTTACTATTATGATAAGGAAGCTTAAAATCTTGGGCCCCTTTCAAGGCCCTGGGAGAGGGTTTAGTAATGAGTTTATGTGGTTTTTGTAAAATTTGCAAAAGGAGAGTATTTTTGTATTATTTTTCTTAAAGGAAGCCCCAGAAATTATCTGAGCTTTAGCTTCCGTGAAAATGAATCAACTCTCTGATACTTCATTAGTATAATTAACTCATATATATGAAAAGAGTATAGTTTGCATGAAAGAGAAGGTTCTTGTAGGTTATGCAATCTATAAGTGCCACAAATGAGGATAAAAGAGGACACCATCTCAGAGGACATGAGCCTCATGCATGAACTTTGTGTGGCACTGAATTTAATTGAATGAGCTTAGACAGATGAAAATCCAAGTCGATCTTAACTGGCTCACTAAATGATCAGCTTGCTGATGTGCTCTATGTCTTATTTATTTTCTGTTTATTTGTGACAAGAGCAGAAGATTTGGAGAACAAGATGGGTGTGAGTTCTGGTTTCACCTCTTATAAATAAACTCACTCATTGTGTCAGATCCTATTTTGTCTGTCTGTGAAAAGGAAATGGTAACAATTTGCCAACTTAATAGAGCTCATAGGATAATGAAATGATGGATATGAACAGACATTTGTTCCTATCTGAAGATACAGAACTGTTCGTACGTGAAGATATAAAGTGCTGCATACATATTAGTAATTAGTAGTTATACCAGTCCACGCAAATAGGACACGAATAGATCATATTAATTGAATGACCAAAGGGCCATTCTGCTAGATCAAGATCTGCAAAACTTTTCCATAAAAGGCTAGATGGTAAATATTTTAAGTTTTGTGGGCATCCTGCCTGTGTCTTAACTACTCAACTCTGGCACTGTTAGGCAGAAGCAGCCCTCAACCAGATCTAAATGAATGGCTGTGGTCATGTTCCAATAAGGTTTTATTTATGAAAACAAGCAGAGCTCTGCTAGATAATGGACCCAGACTCCTTCGAAATGCCATTCGGAGGCATTCACCATCAGGAACTCCTGCTGAGCATGAAGATAAAACAGATCCTAGCAGTCATACATGATGTTTTTATTTCAACTCCACGCCGAAGGATAAGAATGCTGGCAGATTTTTTCTGCTTTGCTTTCCATAGTTTCCTGACATCGCTGATACCTCTTGGAGGGGATGGGGGCACTTAAGTGGAATGGGGAAGGCAAAGTGTGGAGGAGGGATTCAGGGGTAAGTACAGATGAGGGTCAGAACCTGCTTCCTGACACTGGAAGTGGTGATTACAGGATAAACCCCTGTTCAGACTCTCCTCTGAGATTCAGCCTCAACAGCAAGCTCCTAAGAGCAGTTTTGTGATCACCAAGAAATCAAGTGGTTCTACTTTATAATCTCTTAGTTATTTTTTAAAGATCACTCATGTACTCAGGTCTGAACTTCGGAAAACTGAAGTAACCCAAAGGAGTTTTAGGATGGGTTTCATCCATAGACAGGTGCCTTTTCATCTTAAAGCGGATGTTAAGGGGCGCCTGGTGGCTCAGTCAGTTAAGCGTCTGCCTTTGGCTCAGGTCATGATACCAGGGTCCTGGGATTGAGCCCTGCATTGGCTCCCTGCTCAGTGGGGCGCCTGTTTCTCCTCCCTCTCCCCTTGCTTGTGCTCTCTCTCTCAAGTAAATATAATCTGGTTTTTAAAAAGATTGTGTTTATTCATGAGAGACACAGGGAGATAGGCAGAGAGAGAAGCAGGCTACCCAGGAGCCGGATGTGGAACTCAGTCCCATGACCCTGGGATCATGACCTGACCCAAAGGCAAAAGCTCAACTATTGAGCCATCCAGGTGCCCCTAAATAAATAAAATATTTAAAAAGGAGGGAGGGGAGTTCATCATGAGCCATGAATTTTCTATAAGCATTCACATGTAGGTTTTTGTGTGAATATAAGTTTCCACTTCTTTTGGGTAAATACCCAGGAGTGGGATTGCTGAGTTGTATGGGAAGGATACGTTTAGCTTTATAAGAAACTGCCAAACCACTCTTTGAAGAAACTACCATTTTGCGTTCCCAGCAACAGTGTAAGAGTTCCAATTGCCCAGCATCCTCAGCAGCACTTGGTATGGCCACGTTTTCATAGGGTTTTGTTGCTGTTATTTTAGCATTCTACAATATGTGACGTGGTAACTCATTGTACTTTGAATATGCATTCCCTAGTGAATAATGATACTGAGCATCTTTTACGTGCTTATGAAAACCATATATCTTCTTTGGTGAAGTATCTGTTTAAATTTTTGCCCATTTAAACACTTGGGCTGTTTTTCTTATTATTGGCTTTATTCATAATTGCCCCAAACTGGCAACAACACAAATATCCATCGCTAGTAGATGGATAAACAAAGTGTGGCACATCCCTACAATGAAATTCTCAGCAATAAAAAGGAATGAACCCAACTGGTACACTCAACAATTATGCTAAGTGAAAGAAGCAAGATTCTAAAGCTATGTATGGTGTGATTCCATGTATTACATTTGCAAGAAGACAAAACTACAGGGACAGACACCAGAGCAGTGGTGAACTAGAGGTGACGGAAGTAAAATTGACTTCAGGAACTTCTTTTTGCCTCTCTCTACCTACCCCCTTACCCCAGTCCCTACCCCCTTACCCCAGCCCCCACTTTCCCAACCATGAATTTAATATCAGTTTAAGTTTGAATTTACAGAAACATGCTTTTTCTCTAATTTTAATTGTGGAAGTTGCCAGACAGCAGGCATTTCACTGGGCCCTCATGCTTTCAGGGCCCATGCACCTCCTTGCAATCCTGCCTGCCAGGGGGTTGCATAGGGACATGGTTGAGCAGATGCATTTTAAGAACTGAACCAGTTCTAATAGGATTCCGAATCATGGAGGGTAATGATTTATGCTTACTTCCCACCACCTAGCAGTTGAGATGTGATGTTGGGGGAAGAGGGAGAAGTCAAATTTCTTCATAGTACAGTAAATGCCAGGGAAGTGCCCACTGCCTTTGGTCTAGTGGGAGGTTGTGTCTGCTGAATATTGCATGCGGGAAATGAGCTCTGCTCCCTGACTAGGACTTGGAAATGTCTTCCACTTATAAAAAATTTTGTTGTGCCCAGGCTATTATAAATAGCCTTTGCATTTTATAAGGGCAGAACATGAAGACTTCAGGCCATTGGACCGGAGAAATTTTTTTCTCAAAATTTTCATTGGAGCACACTGCTGTCAAACCTGGAGGTTTTTTAGAATAAAGCCCTCATCCTTATGTGAGTTACAAGCAAAGCTTCTGCTGTATCTGATGTTTTATGGGGCAGTCGAGGTTTTCTTTTAAAAAGTCATGTTATGGCTTTCTCTAAGAGCAACCATCAGGTAACACAGTCCTTTAAAATAAGTCAGGAAATACTACTCCCAGTGCAAACTTCTCTGGCTGTTGTTGTTCAAATTAATGCAGATCTGAGTTTGCATGCATCCTTCTTGCTGTTTGTCATTGTGGCCATGGTTGGGCTAATTTACATCTGGATTCTTGCCACTCAAAGCAGAGTCTCTGGACTAGAGCATCAGCATCACCTGGGAGCTTTTTAGAAATGCAGGTTCAACCCCAAACCTACTGAATCAGAGTTGGCATTTTAACACATCCCCAGAGAATGCATTTGCACACTGAAGTTCAGAAGGTACTGATCTAGGTCAAGGGCCTGCCCAAACATCCCACCTGGTCTATTGAAAACTTTGTTGGGATCATGTGTGACCCCCACAAGTGCATCCTCAGTGAATTCTCCTGATGTCCAGGTAGGTGTGAGTGTGGGTGCAAGCCACTTTACTATAATGAAATTAATTTATTAAGTGCTCCCTGCTGAGCTGGGCATCGAAGATACCAAAAACAAATAGTCACGGTTGAGTTTCCAGGAGCTCAGAGTGTAGTCAGGGACACAGAAGAAGCCACAACATTGCACTGTCCATTCTCTTTATCTGTGTCATTTGACTTCCTTCATCCACACAGTCCAGTCCCATCTCTGGAAACTTTCTCAATGTCCAGCCGCTGGCCACCTGCCTCTGAAGATCTTTCAGGTGCATACATGAAAAGAGCGAGGGGTCACCCCAGACCTACTGAATCATACTCTTGGGCTGAGCCCTGACATCTTCATTTTAATGATTACCATGCACATTTTAATATGAGAACCACTGACCTGGGTGCTGCCTTTATAATCTTATTGATTATAGAATGTGATACAAAAGAATGTTCAATACAACTTCATATATAAGAAATCATTTGGAGTTTTCCTTGTCCTAAATTCAGGGAGAGTTCCTACTGGCCTCTCAGTTCAAAGCTGCTTTTATCTTTGGGTGAGACAATGCAAAGATCTTTGTGGATGGTATTCAAGGATTCTTTGAATTCATATTTATATATTTTCTAGCAGCATGTTTTCTAGGAGCAAATCAAAATGCTTTGTTCTATAATGAGTTAACAGCGTGAACATTGTTATGACAATCCTGTGACTTTCTTGTTTAATGTTTATATTCATCTAATCAAACAAATTGAAATTGGATTATGGCTGTTGCACATTATAGCAGTTATTATCCAGTTTAAATGCAGGTCTGAAGGAAATAAAATTGATTTTTCTATGCTACTTGGGGACATCATAGGTTATTAGTGTGCTAGTTGAATTTTCAATTAGGTTTGTATGGAGGAGAGAAAGATTGGTGGTTGTGTTTATTTTATTTTATTTTCTTAATGTATTATGTAAATAAACTGTAATATTTCATTCTAATTAGGGAGTCAGATGACTTTTAAAAGTTTGGTGATCTGCTTCCATACTTTTATTTAAAGCATGTCAGGTTTTTAAAGTGGATAATAATTTTGAGGAACATTTTTATTTTTAAAAAGAAAATAATAGAGTTGCACACCATTATAACAGCTACTACAGTTAACAGCTATTTTATTTTTCAGGGAATGAACTGCAGTATGTACCAGAATTTCATAGATGGCTGAACCTATGTTTTTTTAAGATTTTATTTATTTATTTTGAGAGAGAGAGATAGAGAGGGAGAGCATGAGCAGGGGGCGGGGCAGAAGAGGGAGATGGAGAAGCAGATTCCTCCCTGAGCAGGGAGCTTGGGCTCTATCCCAGGACTGGAGATTACAACCTGAGCCAAAGGGAGATGCTTAACTGACTGAGCCATGCAGGTACCCCTGAACCTATCTTTCTATACACCAAACCTTTAAATTTTAAAAATTGCCTTCTGCAAATGCCTTTTGTGTACCGGCTCTGTGTAAGCACCACATTCTACACCAGGGATTCAGAGTTTATCTAACATAGGTCATTCACAAAAACATTTCAATACACTGACTGCTGTTAAAGCAGAGCAATAAGCCAGAGAACACAATTGGCAAGAAAGAATGATGGGCCCTGGCAAGTAGGAAAGGGCTTCGTGGAAGAGGCAACTTTTGATCTGGCCTTGACTCAGAAGTAGGAGTTGGCAAAGTGAAATTTTATTCTTTAAATTGTAAAGGCATTCCATGTTCATTACATGCTCATTTTAAAAGTACCTATAGAAAAAAAATTCATTTATTAAATATGATCAATACTCAATGTATCAAACACTAACTGTGTATTAGGAAATGTGCCTGATACTGAGAATACAAGAGGGAACAGTCCACCAGACCAGCCTTTGATTCACTAATTCACTGGAAAGACGGAACCCACTATAAGCTATTATACTCACAGTTATGGTTCATTACAGCTAAAAGATACACATGAAAATCAGCCAAGAGAAGAGGTGCATAGGGCAGAGTGCAGGAAATATCCAGACACGGAGCTGCAGTTGTCCTCTCCTGTGGAGTCATGGACTGTATAACTTTTCCAGGATCCATGTGTGACAGTATGCACAGAGTATTGCCAACCAGGGAAGTTCATCTGAGCCTTGGTGTCCAGGAATTTTATTGGGGCTCCATCACATAGGCATGGTTGATGATCCGTGTGGTTGACCTCAGTCTCAAGCCCCTCCAGAGGTGGCATTGATGCCACATAAGCCAAAGCCCCTACCTAGGGCCAAAGCCCCTAGTCTAGATCGTTAGACTATCTAGTGTGACCCAAGAGCTGCAGGCAAACAGAAACACAAGTGTTAGGTCCATGGTCTTAGAGATTACTACCACAAGCCAAGACCCTCTTTGACCAAGGTTGAGTTCTTTACAGGAACAAAACCAGACACTACAATCATGTATATAAGCCTCACCATAAAATGAAGGAGAAGAGGACTGTAAAGAAAAAAATCCAGGATACTGGGGAATGGAGGAGGTAAGGGTGTAGAACTGCCTGGTAGGAAGATTTTCCTCAAGGAAATGGACTGAGATATGGAGGGTGAAAGGGATTAGCCAGGTGAGCAGTGCAGTGAAGAACATTTCAGAAGAAGGAAACAGATGGTGCAAAGGCTGAGATGGAAAGGAGCTGGGCATGTTCCAGAAACTAGGAGATGAGGCTGGAGTAAAGAGAAGAAAGAGGGAACGTGATTGCAGTGTTGATTAGAGAGAGAATCAGGACCAGATCCCTGGTGGCCTCAGAGACCCTGGAAATGATTGTGGACTCTATCTCCAGTCAATGGAAGAGCATTTTCGGGTTTTAAAGCCTGAGCACGGCTCCTCGGGTTTGTGATTTGTGACACACACGTGTGGCAGCCCTGAGAACAGCCAGTTGGGAATGAGTGGGACCAGGGGGACTGTTGGAAGACCACTTCAACCATCTAGATGAGAGAAGACGGTGGCTAGAACTAGGTAGGAGGCGGTGGAGTTGGAGAGAGGGGGATGCGTCTGAGAGAACAGTGGTACGTAGAGTTGGCAGGATTTGTCAAGCATGACATCCCTGCGAGCACACCCTCAGCTGTCACACTGTGTTGTCACCTTTGGGCATCTGGCAGCTCTGGCTGATGTGTTGTTTCCGCCCTGCTGTAGGCAAGTAACCACACTCACTACAATTATGTGGAAGGGAGGGAGGAAGGGAAGAAGGGGTGACAGGTGGGATTCTGTGAATTCATGTCTGCAGATTCCGTGATGCCTATTCCGACTGCTGAACCCCACGCCCCAGACTCACCCCCCACCTCCGGGTTAGGCTGTGTTCCAAACAGTTGTGGTTGCCGGAGCAGCTAAGTGTAAACAACTTTTCTAAACAGCTGAGGTATTTACTGGTCGTAGATCCGGATATACCCTAAGTTAGAACATGTCCCCCTTGAAAAACAACGGATAGCCAGAGAGCCAGGCATTTAGGAAGAGCTTAATAAGTGTTGCACAAGTGAGTAGATGTTTAATCTGCTGTTAAAACATGAACATTAAGAGTTGCCAGTACACCTGTGATGTGTTTTACTAAAATCAGACAAAACCTCCTAGTTGCAGACTCCCTTCATTCTCTATGTGTATCTCATAAGTTCCGTGCATGGTACTTTGAATATAGCCTATTTCATTTTGTTAAATCGTCCAAACATCTTGCCCACAAACAAATAGTAAAGTGCTCTCCGTAGACACAGAATAAAGACGGTAAGGAGACCTTGGATTCTTCTTTCAAGCTCCATTTTAGTGACTGGCCAGCACTCATTTAAAATGCTGTCGCTTGGCCAACTGGACACTTTCCTGCTTCTGTGTATGGGGTCTCTCCACTAGAGGTGACAGTGTTGGGGTGCCAGGGTCATCGTGGCTCCAAGTCAGCACTAAACAAAAGGTGCCCTAAGAGAGGGCACCTCTCTTGGAAAGGTGTGTCGGGGCCAACTACCTGCTGGTAAGGGTTTCGTGTAAATTGGCAGGGAAATCTGCCAAGGATACCTTTGAGCTCAGTTCCAAACTGGCTGCCAGATTTTTCAAACTACAGTTTGCCCCTGCTTTGGACACTGCAGAGGCTCTCCGGCCGGCCGTGCGTGCCAGTGGGCCCTCCCCTGCCACCCCTGCCACCACCTGCTCCACCCCCCTCTCCCCGCCGACCCGCCCCCCCTTCACGGACCCGGCTGGATCTATTAGGAACCAGAAAAACCGAAAAGCCCAGGGCGTCGACTTCGCAAAGCGGCTCAGCGGGATCCGAACGAACTTCCCACGTCCCGAGGGTCCCGCGTTCGTGCTGGACTCGGGGGTCTGTCGCGGGAGGAGGGCACTGTGCCGGCCGCCCTGCGCGCCTCGGGCCGGGTCCGGGCAGCCGCGAGCACCTGGCGGGGCCCCGGGGGCGCACCTGGCGGGGGGCGGGGCTGGCGGGGCGGCTCCTCCCCGGCAGCCAATGGGCGGCGGCGGCGGCGGGGGCGCGGGGGGCGCGGGGGGCGCTCGCTGCAACTTGAGGCGAGGGGCGGCGGCGGGTGGGGAGGGGCGAGGGGGCGCCCGGGAGGCCACGGCGGGCCTTTGTCTGCAGGTGCGGGCGGAGGTGACGAGCGGGGACCGAGGCGGGCGCCGGGGCCCCCGGGACAAAGGCTGCGCCCTCCGCGCTGGTCGCGGCGCCAGCGAAGTGCCGGGGCGGGGAGGGGCGAGGGGTGAAGGGGGGGCGGGCGGGGAGGGGCGAGGGGGCGCGGGCTGCTGGGATGCTCTGCGCTGGGCGTCTGGCTTGCGGCCCCTGGGTACCAGGATTGAGTAAACGAGCGCCTTCATCTCACAGCCCTCCGGTGAGTCCTACATTTGCGTCTTCTTGTCTGTTAACGAGTGAAAGAAATCCTGGCAGCATCTGGGCAATCCAGTTTTGGGGTTGAAACCAATGTTGTTTGGTGTAGAAAGACTGCGCATTTGCGAATGATTGTAGTCCTAGGATTGAGAATATGTGGGACTCCCATGTGAGAAGAGGTTCCAAATTCCCCAAATGTAGAAAATCAGCCAACCTGTCACCTCCTTGCTCTTGGCAATCAAAAAGGAGTTTTTGGTGGCTTTTTTTTTTTTTTAAAGAAAAACGTGATGGAAATATCGCGTACATTTGACTGGATTCTGGGGGAGTCTGTGCCTTCTCTCTCCATTATCTGTTTCCCTGTCCCAGTATTGTAACCAGGCACATCTATCTATCGATTCCCTAATTAATGCATGGCTGTGAATCTTCATTACTGCCTTGGGTAGGAGAAGGCGGAGGAGCAGGCAATCCCATTAGTCTTTTTCTTTCCTTTTATAACCCCAGACGCAGCCTGGTTTGACTTGAATCCTGAATGGTGGGTTGTGTCCGCTTTCCCCGTGTTCTCTTTTTGGTTTCCTTAAACTATTGGGCAGTTTCTCCTTCAGCCTTACTCCGCCACGAAAGCAGTTTGCAAGTTTTCTCCCTAAAGTTCAAAGCTTTGCCACTGCCTTTCAGTTGGTACTGCATTGTGAAAGGAATTATTTCATGTCCTGAAGCCTTTCCCAGGGACTTAGAAAGCATAACGTATTGTGAGAAAAACAACCGTAAATCCCCATTTTGTCCATAATTTTGTAAAAGTTATTGATGGTCGTGTTGTCCAAGATGAAATGTAAATAAAAAGCTGAATGGGGGAAAGACATAAGGCATCAGCCCTTATCATCAAAGAAAAGTGTCATTGTTCTTGGCTCAGCGGTAAGTGAGGCTCAGAGTGAAGGCACAGGCTCTGTGCTGGGTGGGTCAGAAACCCCTTTTGTGGCACCTAATGCGTTAATGAGTTCCTCTATTGTTATAATAAGTCCTAACTTGTGAGCAATGGGGATAATTTATTTAATAAGTATTTATTGAACACCTGCTATGTGTTCAATAAATGCGACAAGTACCTACTTACTTTCTTGGAGCCCACATAATGCTGTCAGAGGACCCATTTCAGATCCTTTGAACTGGAGCACACCTGAGAGATAGTATGGATAACACTGAGGTGAGGCAAGAGGATGTTGCTGCAGGCTGCAGCCTTAGAGGTCTGCTGAGCCCAGGGCTGTGGATGCACACCAGTGAGGTCAAGGTCACCTCCTCTCCAAGGGTGGAGGTATTAATCAGATGGTTGGTGGTTCAGTCTTTCTGCACTTGCATCTCTTGACCGTGGATACCTCTCAGAGGAGTCTGGAACTGCAAGGAGGGCCAGAAGTTGAGATCTAAGAGAGTTTGAAGAGGGGTGTTTTTTATTTGGATGTGGTCATTCCAGTCTGTTTCAAAAACTATCAGTCGTGCAGCCTCCTGGTCTCACCTGGACAGCTTTCATCTTGAACAACCCCTCAGGGAAGTGAATTCCATTTGGTACCACTGACTGAGCAAAGCTTTTCATCTGGCCACGGTCTCCCAAGTGTGAAGAAGGGACTCGTAGATTTAAAGACCTGGAACACAGTTGGAAAATCCCCTATTTACTTCCTCTGTACTTTTCATGTGTTTTTTTTTTTTTGGCGGGGGGGGTTGCCTTTCTTGGTTTTTCTTAGAACATATTGATGATATATAACTTCTTACTCATCTGGGTTTCCAGACTTTAACACACATCCCTACGGTTACATGAAAACATGCTAAATAGTAGTGTAAATTATTCTTTCCTAAGTGCCTCTTTTAAACACAGCATATAATATTTTTGAGAAATTCTTAGACCTTTGGATTCTTCTAATCTTAATATAGTACCTGGCCTATGTGGCTCTCCATAATTGGATTGTTGAGTGAGCAGATGAATTAATATAGATGAAAATACTTCATTTTCTCTTTGGAGGGTTTAACTATGACCATCACATGTACTTGGCATTTATAATCTCTAGATTATCTTGCTGTTCAGCAGATACGGAATGTCTGTGTTTCAGGCGTCTTGTGAGGTACGCAATGAATGAAACGGTCAAGGTACAAAGAGGCAGGACATAGGCTGGAAGAACAATTTAAGAAGCATGATGATATAGATTACAAAGCTCCATGAGAATGGTCAGTTGCTCAGAGAATGCAAGAGTAGTTCAGTGGGGAAAGGGGTCACCAAGCGGCAGTCTATTGTAGGAGGTGACATTGGAGCTGAACAAGAAGGCTAAGAAGAAGCCAGGCAGGTGGGGATCCGGTGGAGAGCTCTGAGGAAGAGGGATGGCGCAGTGTCTTCAAGGATCAAAGCGGAGGGCAGCATAGCTAAAGCCAGGAGCAAGAAGGCCTGTGGTATGCCCTGGGGCAGAAGAGATCAGTGGGGACAAGATGATCTGGGGCTTTCAGGCTGTGGTCAAAGGTTTAGGTTTTCTTTTTAATGCCATGAGAAGCCTTTGAAAGGTAATAACCAGGGCAGTGCCATGACCTAATATTTTGTAAGAAAAGATCTCAGTGAATGCGGTTGGGAGAATGGAAGTTAGGAGCACAAGTGGAAGCTGAGGGACCAGCTAGCAAGTCCCACTCCAAGAAGAATCAGAGTTGTGGTAGAGAGAATGAAGAGAAGTGGGTTGTGGAGACTGAATGGGCAAGACTGACTATAGCAGAAGTGGAAGGGGGAGTATTCTAGGACACCCCCTGGATTTTTAGATTCATTGTTGATTTCTGTTTGAAATCCACAGTATAAGAAATAAAGCCTGTTTAAGGACTAGTTATTAAGCAACGGAGCAACTCAGTTTCAATTTCTGTTGTATCAAGACCCTGACTTAATTAGGGCTTAGTCTCCATTGTGGGTGAGCGGACCTGTCCAGTGGAGTGCTGTGCATATAGCCATTTGTCCAGGATGTTTTCAGCCTTATTGCCCTGACTGTCCTTCTCAACTGGTATCAGACCTTTGAGCATTTTCTTTTTTCTGTCATAAAAAAATAAAAGATCAACGTAAGAAAAAAGATAAGTTTTAAGCTTTAAGTCCATATGGAATTAATCTACCTTTGCTCCAGTTTTATAAGAAACCTTTGATAATTGCATTTGAAGTTACCTATTTCACGTGGAACATTCTTCAGAGTCCCAACAACTGATGTATTGTCGCAAACAAAATTTGTTCCAAATGTATCTCAAATCAGAAAGAGTAAAATTCCTTGGGAACCTTGCAGAAAAATCACTGAGCACTCTGTGAGCTAGTAAAGCCATTTCCTTGTACCTGTAAAGTATGGAAATGAAGTCTCTGATTTCTGATGGGATTTTTTTCTGCACCCTCCCACCTTCACATTCACGAACTCAAAAGCTTATAGTCTTTGTCAGTTAACTTTGGTTCTGAAACCAACTTTGGTTTGGTTTTGCCAAAAAAATACCGATGCAGAAGATATTCCTTCCGTAGTCAGTCGGAAGTTGAGGCTTGAGGAGGGGTGGAAGTGACTGGGGCAGCCAGCCCTTCTGACCCAGATGCCTGGACTAGTCACCCTGGAACATGTAAGCTTGTCTGGGGATGAATAAATTATGACAGTTGAAATAATTATGATCGAGGAAAAGCAGCCACAGAGAGCACAGTTGACAGTTGGGGCTGCTTTGGCCTGCTTCTGTCATGTTAGAGCGTGCATCTGTCTGCCAGGTTACATGAAAATGCTGTTTGCAAGAAGTCCAGTGTGATTTCTGCCCCCCTGAGTTCCCCTGCTCCACTCCCCTGCTAAAAACACATTCACAGCCTGCATGCGACCTTTTTGAAATAAGAGGTTGAGGCAGAGCTGCATATTGATTCTGACTCTCACGTGGAGTGGGGTGTACGTGTAGGATTTCAGTTGAGTAAGAGGTGTTTTGGGTCCTGAAGAAGCTACAGATTGGAAGCGACTCTCATTCCTGCATCTGGATGGAATGGTTTGTAGGTGGCTTTGGAGCCTGTCACCTGCAGCAAGGATTACTCTAGTGTCTGAGGGCTGCCGTACAGATTTAGTGTGTGCTTGGTTTAATGCTCTGCTCTTACCATCTTGCAGTTCTTCATTTCTTCACACGGAGCCTCCCCTTTTCATTTTGCACTGGGCTTCACAAATTATTTAGCTGGTACTGATTTCAGTATTTGTCTATATAGTACGTTGCTCCCTTGAATCAGGTTGTCATCTAAGCAGGGTTTTGGCACTTTTTCTGGAAAAGGCCTGATATGAATATTTGTGGCTTCTTGGGCTTACATCATCTTCATTGCAGCTACTGTTCCACAAGTTCTGTTCTCCTAGCACAGGAGCAGCCGTAGACGATGGGAAACGAATGGGGGTGGCCATGTCCCAGTGACACTTTATAAAAACAGATAGGGAGCACGGATGATCTGTGATCCTGGGGTCATGGTTTTTCACCTCTGATTTAAAAGATCCATGTAGAGCCCCCAACGACAGCTGAAAGAGGGACCTTGTCCTTCGAAAGTAAGAAGGTTTGGTCGCTTTGGGCCAGCAGTGGGGTACTTCCGTGACAAACTAGTATTCAAACAGCCAAGCCCACACTAAAGCTTCTTCTAGGTGGTGTGTCTATTACATTTGTCAGATATGGACAAATCTGGACAATAAAAGGAAGGTAAATTCAGGCAGTAAGAACAGAATGCTATTGTAATGGGATTGTGATTTTTTGTTTGTTTGTTTTTTTTAAGATTTCTTTTGTTCTTTGGAAAAGAAAAAAGAGGCTGGAACAAAGAGACTAGCTGCATAGAAAAGGGAACCTTACTGAACAGGAAATATGGATATTCTTTCAAATTGTATCAGAAAGTTAACTCCTGCTAAGATCCCTCTGGAATGCTCTGTGATGCTTCATGGTATATAGCTCTCCGTAGGTCCTCTGTCTCGGTATATATGGAAGTGTGTTGTCTGAGGTCTTTTTCCTTAATGATAAGCAATGGTTTATTTCTTTTAGAGTTCAAACATAAAGAAAATTATCCAGGGAGTTGATAAGTCCCGATAAAAATCAATATACAATGGAAATTTATATATTGATTTCTTCAGGAGCAGGGGAGCCATTTTTCTTTTAGACAAATGTTCTGAAGAAGGAATCTAGTTAGGGGCTCTGGAAAACACTGTTGTTTCTGCTGGAGATGATCAAAGTATAGATTTGCCTCACTTTCAGATAGAGTCACAAGAGATGGATAATCTTTTCAGAACTCTCCTCCTGCCGGCTCACATGAAATATGTTTTATTAACATTGTTTTAGATGACATAAAAACCGAATATGAGCTAAAGTCATTTTTTTAAATGCCATCTGCAGTAAACAATAGCAAGTGAAAACAAAATGCAGCCAACTCCCGGTTATTCCCAGCATCGGTACCTTGGGTTCCTACAAAATTATTAGAAGTAAGGGCGGGGGGTGAGGGGTAGTTCTTTGTGTACTCTATTTAGTTATTTCATTCATTCAAAAATATGTATTGATTACGTGGCGCTGTGTGCCAGGAGGTGGTGAGTGAACACAGCAGGAAGAGTTCCTGCTCACACAGATTTGACTCTTTTCTGGGGTAGAAGCAAGAACAATAAAAGAGAGTAGTTTCGACAGCTGCAGGTGTTGACCATGACTGGATAGCCCAGAGTGCTTTTCTGGATGTGATGACAATAAGGAGGAATCCTCCAGAGGAGACCTGGGGGGCAGAGGCGACCCAGGCGAGGGAATACTGATGACAGAAGTTCCAAGGTGGACACAGGCCATGTGTGTTTTGAGAACAGAAGGATGGGAGTGTGGCTGGAGCCCAGCAGGCCATGGGTGAGGCCGAGAGGGAGGTCAATGAGATGGAGTCCGGGAGAGGATCAAAGCAGGGCAGCCACAGGATAATTGGCTGCTGTGTAGAGGACGAAACCCTTAGCCTCTGCTTGGGAAGGTTGTTTAGACCGAATCAGAGCACTTGCCCTTTGTCACCAGGTCCAGCTGTGGTGGAAACGAAACTCCAATAGGATAGAGAGAGGAGCAGAGACCTGAGACCACCTCTCTTACCGGAGGGGTGGGTCCTGAGGAGAGCCCACTAAGGGGGAGAGAGGTAGTCTCAGTCAGGTGCCAGGTGCTCTAGAACTACGCAACAACGGAGAAGAGACTGGGCAAGGGGACCTGCTGGTTCCATTTGTGGATCTACCACCTTCTATTGGTGGGGGTGTTGAGCCAGTTAAATTCCTTGCATCTTGGATTCCTTGTTTGTAATTCCTGCAGGT
This sequence comes from Canis lupus dingo, assembly GCF_003254725.2. Lineage (NCBI taxonomy): Eukaryota > Metazoa > Chordata > Mammalia > Carnivora > Canidae > Canis > Canis lupus. The sequence continues at coordinate 71,922,170 of NC_064245.1, forward strand.
CGTGATGTTCTCCTGCAGGATTATTGTGTGGCTCGGCAATAACGTGCACTGAGAACAAAGCCTGGGTGGGCAGCAGGTTCAATAAAACAGGCACTGCCATGGTGATTTTGTTAGTGTTGTTGATGTTTATTTTTGTTTAGGTATCACCAACTTTACAGAGTGTCAGGTGTACTTGTATCCAGATGGAAGTTTCCAAAATGCAAATGATCAAATGTCTTGGCTCTTTGTGTTGGCTACACTAGCACTCCTGTCTGTGCAAAGAAATGGGGATTGGCTATATAGCGATAGCCTGAAATCCTCTTGAAAATTTAGGAACAGATTTAAGAATGTGCCCTACCTGAAGGAGGCCCTCCACGTGGCTGGGTGCATGGAATTGAGGGGAATTCACCCACAGACTCACCACGGTTCTAACTGGGAGTCTTGTCTATAACTTGCTGGTACTTCATGTCTTAGTGACACTTCTTGCATGGAAATCACTTTTCCAGCGTAGACCTGTCTTCTTCCCTGTTCTATGTCAGAGTCAGAGAGAAAGGAGCCTTCTGGGTATCAAGTTTTTGTTTTGTTTTTTTCCACCAGTACTTTCAGGAAGGAAGCCAGCCCATGGTTTCACAATTCAGGTACAATTTACATAATTTTGCTCTTTGATTATGCCCTAAACTTTATACCCTGAAACCGTAACATGGCATGAGTTATTTCTCCCTTGAGACCTAAATATAAGTTTATGTATATGTATTCTCTTTCCATAGATATTCAGAGAAGCAAGGTTGTTTTGTTGTGATGGTGGTTGATGCTTTACTGTAATACAGCTCAGATGAAAGCAGACACTTGTTAATTCTTGCTCACTTCAAACATGGACTTTAAACACACACACACACACACACACACACACACACCCCAAACTCATTTCCTGGTAGCTCTCAAATATCCCTTTTTCCCTCATTAGTAAGCTGACTGGTAACTATTGTGTTTTCTCTCCAGTGGCATGAGAAAGTCCTTTGTTTAGAAGAATGTGCCTTGAATTTCAATAACCTTACACCACTTTAGATCCTCATCTTCACACTTACTCCTGTTGGAACTCTGACTTGCCTGCATCTGCAAGTTAATAGGCCGTGTGGGCCTGGGGGGCAAGAGCAGGGAGGTGGGAAGGGAACTAGCTTGCAAAATCAGGCACACTCATCAAAGACAGGTGCCTATGTCACCATTTGGTCCTGGGAAGGACAGATCCTTTTCCTGAGCTGAATTCTCTTAAACTCCAGACACCAGATGGTAAATTTGCATAAATCCAGAATTCAGTTCAGTTCAGGGAGCTTTTACCTGCAGGATATGGATTCTAAAGGGGTCTTGAATGAGTTCCAGGGATTCTTGAACCTTCTCCCCATCCTGCTAGGGTTTGTGCATAAAATTCATGCACATTTCTTTCCGGGGTATTTTCATCAGCTTCCGAAAGCTTCCATGATCCAAAACAGGTTAGGAAACTTTCTCTCTGCAAAACTCCTCTTTGTCCACAATTGGTTAGCGCACTGCTCAGCATGCACACCGAGCCCCACATTGTGCCATCACACCATGACTCTTACATGAATTAATGAGTGTAATCCCCCCCCCCCTCCCGCAGAACTCTTAGGGGGTCCGTGCCACTATTATTCCCATTTCACAGATGAATAAACTGAAGAACAAAGAGGCAAAGGGCCTTGACCGAGGGCAGACAACTAATATGCGTCAGGGATAAGAAAGAAAAAAAAGACCTTGAAGCTAGGGGGAAAATAGCGAGGTTCCGGAGTTGATGTAAGACCTTCCATGACATAAAGTTTTATAGCTGTTGCTTCATTGTTGTGTGGATAATGCTGGTCTGTGCTGGTGCTCAAAAGGCTCAAAAGCCCCCCAGTGTTGAAAGGCCAGGCATCAAAAAGTAGCATGAAACAAGAGTTCTGCAAAAATGGAGTGAGAAGCACACTGGCAAGTCTTTGCTATGTACAGGCTCAGTGTGTGAAAAGTAGAAGGCCCGTGAGTTGCATAAGAAGTAGGTGGCCGTGCCGGGGACGAGGAGATGCATCCTCCTCCAAAGAGCTGGAACAGACATTGTCATTCTGGCGTGCTGTTTATTTTGAGGAATTTCCTATTCGTTTGGATGCCCGGTTACACATGCCAAGTAGTTCCGTTATTTCAGGCTTATTTTAATGAAAACATTGCCAATTACTCCCACGTTCATTTTCCCAAGAAATCGCCGCCGAGAGCATACTGATCAAGCAGCCCTTGAGTGTGTGGCTGGTGTGGAATTAATCCTGGTTTAATTCTTCCGCGTTTACAGCGTGAGGGGAGCAAGCGTGCGCCTGACTCTACATTTAGCTCGCTTCGCTCTTCCTGCTGCAGAAGCCTGGCTTTGGGCTGATGTTTGCTTCCTGGCAAATTTATAAGGTGTTAAATCAGTGAAGCAGCTGCCACTTTGACTCTTCTGCATTTGTTGAAAGACATTTCAAAGATCTCTCTGAAGTCCCTACTTATGGCTGGCTTTTACTTCCACACTCAAATCAAGCAGTGTCTATTAACCCCAAAAGAAGGAACCTTGTTAAAAGTTGGCAGTATCATTTTTCCAAGTTCTGCCTTCAGGGAAAAACATTGTGGCTACATATTGATGCTGTTTCCTTAAGTGGATGAGAAGTAATGGACCTGATTTAAAATATCAAAGGCTTCAGGGCAGCTGGGTGGCTCAGTGGTTGGACAGCTGCCTTTGGCCCAGGGCGTGATCCCTGAGTCCTGGAATCGAGTCCTACGTCGTCGGGCTCCCCTCAAGGAGCCTGCTTCTCCCTCTGCCTGTGTCTCTGCCTCTCTCTCTGTGTCTCTCGTGAATAAATAAATAAATAAATAAATAACCTTTAAAAAAGAAATAAATAAAAATATCCAAGGCTACAATAATAATTATATTCAAAAGAAACAGACTGTATTCTCAGGTCTCTGGATTGAAGGTAATCAGGCACAGTTTTTGTTAGGAATAAAAAATTAAAAGCATTTGGTATAAATGAAAAGCTCTCCAAAGAAATGCCACCAGCTCATCCTTTTTTGATGTAAGAGTCAAAACATTTTAGCAAATCCTTTTCTGATAAAAGTCTGAGCACCAAGCAATTCTTAAACCATCTAATCTAAAATGAGAAACCAAGACTCAGAGAGGTTAAGAGACTTACCAAGTATTCATTTAATATGAGACTAGGATCTAAGTCTTTGGATCCTTTGGTGATGATCTGAAATTGCTTCTGTAGACTAATTTTGACAGAGGGACATGAGCAGGAAGTGATTTCCCCTCGTTCTGTGGCAAACAGTGCCCATCAACTCTGGGAAGATGGCCGTAATATTTCCCCCAGTGACCACCTGTCCAACAGAGACATTTTACTTCCAGTGCCCGCCCAGCATGACCCAAATGAGACCTGAAACCATAAGATGACTTAGTGATGACAACTACAATGAAGCAGTTTATTGCACCGTGTTACGTGCCAGGTACTCTTTTACACACACCATCTCATTTAACTTAATTCCCACGATTACCCAGAGCCAGGTGTCCTGATCCTTTTTTCATTGACAAGGAAGGAGGTTTGAAGGATCACACGCACCAGGTAACACAGTGTGGCTGGCACATAGAGGGAGCCTGGGGAAAAAAAAAAAAACAGGATAAACACCCAAGGGAACATGGCTGCCAACTGGATTTGAACACGGTTCTATCTACATACTCAGCGTAAAGGACTTCTTTTGAGAATTGTCAGCCACCTTATCCCCCTATAAAAGTTCACAACCCAAGGAAAGGAAGAGAGGTTTCCCTATACATCTGAAGATTTATATATTTATTTATTTATTTGAGAAAGAGCAGGAGTGCAAGTGCAGAGAGGCAGAGAGGGAGAAGCAGGCTCCCCACTGAGCAGGGAGCCTGATGTCAGACTCGATCCCGGGACCCTGGGGTCATGACCTGAGCTGAAGGCAAAGGCTTAACCCACTGAGGCATCCAGGTGCCCCTCCCATGTACATGTAAAGCCCCAGGTTCTTTGCTAGATCCTTTGCCCCTGTCTTGAACACCTGTGCATTGTAACCATCCAGGTCATTTGGGTGACAAACCATGAGGTGATGCTGAACGACTGTAAGACTAGTGTTAGAGAGTCCTGCAGACCTCCAGTCAAACCCTGATTGCACCATGTCCTAGCTGTGTGACCTTTGTCAAGTTCTTCAACCTCTCTGAACTGGTTTTCTTTTCTATCAGTGAGAACAGTAAAACCTCATTGGATTGCTGTTTGGGCAACACGGAGCCAGAGCTCAAGAAAAAGAGTGGCTGTTGGGGGTGTCACCCTAGTACTCATGTATGTTCTAGCCTTGCCACCTGTGCTTTGGGGTGAGCTTTTCACAGGGCTCTGGCTGAAGCAGCGAGGTAGATATTTACCTATTGGTAGGACAGGAGTCACACGTGCTGACTGTATAATATTCAAACAAATGTGTTAAATAAAATCCTCCACAAGCCCCTCCTCTAGGTAACAGGTGACAATGTGGATATTATATTGTTCCAGATTTCTTACTGTGTGGATATCAAAATACTCAAACATTTGCTTCTCGCGAGTCCATATATCTGCAAGTTGGATTGTGTGCTTGTGTGGCTCCCCGCACCTAGTAACCCGTTGTGGTCATTGCTCCGCCTCAGGATGTACAGCCCCCCTCTCTGCTGTATGACTGAGGTTCGCTGTGTGACGTGCCTGCTGTTTGACCCCCTGACTTTCACTCTCATCTCTGCAGGGCCCTGCGGGCTGCTCCGTGACCCTGGCTGCGGGGCGCCCCCAAGAGCAGGTTTCTGTGACAGCTGGGTTTCTTCCTTTCCTTCTCAGCATCCGGGTGCTCCCTGCCTCTCCGGTCCACTTGCTTAATGTTCACTGGCGTGCATGTGACCACCCTGGGGACCCGGTGGCCCTCAGGCCCTTTCAGATTGGCTGGGACAAGATCAGAGGGGTGTAGGGAGCACTTCGGGCTGAGAGTTTAAATGACTTCATTAGGGTCACCCTGCCGGCTCAGGGAGTGAATCTTGAAGCATGTGGCCCCAAGTTGCTCTGCACCCCGCTCCCCTTCCGCTCCTCTCTTCCCCGGCACATCTGATCCCTCACCCGGCCAGCCCTCCCACGTCCCATCTCTGCCCTTGACCTTCTACTGTCCCTGCCCCCTCCTGCTCTGGGGCCTTCTCGTGATGCATTTGAGTGAGAGGACCGGACCGAGATGCTAAAGTTGCAGCTCAATTAGTAGAATGCCAGAAGTTAGTAAGAACAGGTAAGGCCGTCTCCACGTCATCGTTTCTGTACATTTTTTATTGGCAGCAGGTGGAGCTGGAAAATGAAGACGCGCGCCTTGCCAGTGTTTACTGCAAACAGTTTCCTGTATTTGACTGTGATATTTTAAGCTTGATTACCTCCCCCGGTTGATATGTTGCCTCTAAACTCAGCTGGCATCTCTTGGCTTCATCGTAACGTGGCTCAAAATACACACTTCTGTGTGACAGAGCGCAGCTAAAATCAGCCCCCAGAGGCTGTTCGGCGCAGCAAAGTTGGGAAGCAAAGATGGGATGTCGGGGCTCAGAGTTGCTGTTAACGGGGCTGTTGCATTTCCTGGATGCCGAGTGAACGCTAACGTGCTGTTTCTGCTCTGTTCCCTCATGCCTGCCCGGATTCAGAGAGAGGTAACCAAACCGATTTTCATTTCTCCCCCCTCGTCGGTGTGCTTTCCTCATGCCATGTTGCCGCCACCACAGCCATCGTTGTCTCCGAAGGGCAGTTTGCTCTCCGTAACCTTCTGTCATCGTCATTCGTGTGTGTCCTCATTGGAAACAGAGCATGGAATTGCAGCCGGGTCCCTGAGCCTCTGCTGCGCTTGACCCTGGGGACGGGGACGGGCAGGGTGATTGGGTAGGACAGGCCGTGGCCGTGGCCGCTCGCCGGTGGCTGGGAGGGGCCGTGGTTAGAAGTGCTAAGAGGGCTTCTCAGTGCACGGTAGGACCCGCTGAAGTTAAGGATTCTCTAGAGTTTCGTTGGTGAGAGTGGCTCAGGCTAAGAGCCCGGAAGACTGACTCCCTTTCAGTCTCGATTATTAGCCAGACCATATGGATTCTTTTCCTCCCTTCCTGCATCTGGATGAACCTGACTATGGAAAGGGTAGGACTCTGGGGCGAAAGGCAGGCGTGTGACCTCAGCTGTTGGGCTCCCGGTGCCGGGCTGCGCATGTGGGCCTGGGGGCCTGCAGCTCTGCTCTTCTGCAGCTTTATCACCAAATTAAAGTTCTGACTGGGTGGGGGGCACTTCCAGGCTCAGTCTTCCTGAGGGGCCTCGGTTGGGAGGATCTGCAAACGTGAAGGCCCCTTTCCTTACCTTTGAGGAGACCTCTGGAGGCCGAGGATGAGGGTCGTGAGCTCATCCACAGTAACGGGAGGGCTGGTCCGAGGCAGCGGTGAGGATATTTTCAGATGTTTTCTAATCCCTCCCCTCCTCCCCGGGGAGAGGTCGAGAGGTCGTGGCTCCGAATATTAAATTAACAGCGCGACTCTGTTCTTCAGAAGGCTGCGCCTTCTGGTCCGCCAGAGCCACCTGGATTATTTGCAGGTAGAATTTCAAATCTGCTGTTTACACAGCTTATGTGTCTCACGATTCCCTGGGGAGAATGTGTGTTTACGCAGGTGAGGAGTTCCTGGGATGCCCTCTGAAGGGGCACTTAGCATCTGCTTGAGCTTGCAGAGGAGAAAGAGAGTGGAGTTGACAAAGCTGGAGCCTAAGCTTTGTGAAGTCAGTGCCTGCTGATACGCCACTGGGTAAAATATAAAAAACAAAGCAAAACAAAAACAAAATATCAAGTGTGTGTGTAACATTCTGGATTGACCATCTAAAAAGATGACTTTCTCATCTCCTTTCTTCCTCTGCCCACCCGCAAAATGAGATCTTTCTTTTTTGTGTGTGTTTGTTTAAATTCAGTTTGCCAACATATAGAATAACTCCCAGTGCTCATCACGTCACGTGCCCTCCTTAGTGCCCGTCACCCAGTTACCCCACCTCCCCTCCTGCAACCGTTTGGTTTTGGGGACTCCTTTCGCAAAGTCAGGAGTCTCTTATAGTTTGTCTTCCTCTCTAATTTTTCCCTTTCTTTATGGTGCCTCTCACTGTTTCTTATATTCCACATATGAGTGAAATCATATGATAATTGCCTTTCTGCAGTTGACTTCTTTCACTCCATATAATACCCTCCAGTTCCATCCATGTCGATGTAAATGGTGGGTATTCACCCTTTCTGATGGCTGAATAATATTCCATTGTAGGTATAACCATATCTTCTTTATCCATTCATCTGTCAAAGGACATCTCAACTCGTTCCACAGTTTGGCTAATGTGGACATTGCTGCTATGAACATTGGGGTGCAGGTGCCTCCTTGGATCACTACCTCTGTATCTTTGGGGTAAATACCTGGTAGTGCAATTGCTGGGTTGTAGGGTAGCTCTATTTTCAACTTCCTGAGGAAGCTGCATACTGTTCTGCAGAGTGGCTGCACCAGCTTGCGTTCCCACCAGCAGTGCAAGAGGGTTCCCCTTTCTCCGCATCCTCACCAGCATTTCCAAAATGAGATTTTCAAAGTACCATCAGAAGATCGGAGCAGTGAGGCAGAGAAGAGCAAACAGTGTTGAAAACAGGGCTCTTTTCCCTCCAGCCCCTGTGCACGTAAAACAAAGTGGAGATAAAGCCGTTTGTCATAGAGGGCTAGACATGCAATATTTGGCTCAGATTTCTTTGTTCCTGTTTGTCATTAGTTTCGTGTGGGGCCCGTACTCCGTGGTAGTAACAACAACTGCAGTAGTGGCTTATAGCTTCTACAGAAAGATAAACCAACCAGGAGGCAGGGGTCTGTAGGTACATTTCAGAGAGTCTTACTATAATCCTATGAACTCAAATATTTACTTAAACATCTCTCATGGAGAAGGAGACAGAATTTCAAAGGGGGTCCTCTCTTTGACCTTTTCCTCGCGTATAACGACAGCTACCATTAATCGAATGCCTGTCATGTGCCGGCCTTCACAAATTCCCAGCATCACGCAGCACGGATATGACCCGAGCAAACCCGGATTCTCTGGAAGGCATTGTCTTTTTGTGGAGCCCGGCAAAGGAATGCTAGCAGAGGAGATTAGGTGAGAGTGAATGGAAAGGAATCTCCTAGAAAAGAGGGGAACGAGTCCGTCCCGCACGCCTGGGCTCTCCTGCAGCTGGCAGGCTCACCTCCTCCTGCTTCTGTATCAGGAGGCAAAGCTCGATCCCACAAGCCAAAGTTGCAAGGAGGCAAGTTTCAGTTCATCATTTAGAAAAATATATATATATATATGTTCTGGCTCCCCAGGAACATTCCTGCGGTGAAACAGGCTGATTCGTTAAGTAAATAAGATCTCGTATCACTGAAATAGTCTAGATACCAACCTCTCCCGGCTTCTGTGGACAGGGCTTTGAAATGTTAGCCTGGCTAACCCCACTAAGAGGTCTGTAGGTGCCTCATAAATTCCTTTAGGGGAGAGAGGAACACACAAGCAAATGCCCTGTCTCTAAGAGGGTTGCAGGGGAGACATCCAGGGAAAGGGTGAGTAGTTTGGGCTCTTTTTTTAATAGAACCCATTGGAATAAAGAATCGTTTCTTCATTCATTCCCTAAAGATGGATTAAGCCCCTGCAGGGCGGTTAAACTGCTGTTCAACTGGAAGCAGTAAAAGCATTCTTTTGTCCTTGTTCCTTGCCATGAAGAAATTTGAGGCTGCCACGGAAGGTGTCTCAGCCCTGACATTTTTCCCTGGCAGGACTGGAGGCCGGCCCCCTGGGGCAGTAATCAGCAGGGGGGACCAGCAAAAGGAGAGGAACCAGAGAGAGTGGGAAACACAAGGACCCAGTAAACAAATGGGGAGAGGGAGTTGATTGCTGGTGCTCTCTTCTGTTAGAGTTTAAGGAAGGGACGCAAGTAGGTACAGCTGTAAACTTGTCATTCCTGGTTTTTAAAGGAGACACCGTGATCCCCGTGATTGCGAGAAAGGAATGGGGCACAACTCTGTGTGTGGGGAGCGGGGGCCTGGACCAGAGCCTCTTTTAGCAAATGGCTCCTCATCCAGCGTTGTCAGTGGAACAAGCCAGAGCCGAGGACAAAAGCGGTGCTTGCACCTGAGCGTCAGGCAGAATGCCTCAGACAGACGGACATCTAGAAGAATCTGTTGGGAAAAATAGGAACTGTGTTCTGACTGGACCTCAGAGATCATTTGGGCTCTGTGGATGTAAATGAACACACCAAAGGCCTGGGGGATGCATGACCACTGGGTGCCTGGTCAACCAGGAGGCGGCATAGAAGCCCATCTGAGCCCATCTCAGCCGAGCTGTCGCCCCACAGCTGCTGGTGGCTCTGAGGAAAGAGGTAGGGGATGGGAGAGCCATGGAGGGCTCTGTAGGCGAAGGCGGGCCTGACCCTCACCCTCACGTGGGTTCAGAGCCACCGTGGGCCCTGCCTGGCTATGTGACACCCGGTGGCACCTGGTGCTTTTCCTCCAAAATTCACATGTATGGCCCTAGGCTGGTCACACGCAACCTTTTTGGTTTGCAATCTGTCAGGAGCACTGTAGTTCCAAGGTTTCTCGTCCCCCTTGGAACACAGGAAGATCTCTAGAAAAGGTCAGATTGCTCTGATGTGTGAGCATAAGGTCTTTGAGAATCCTGACACTGATTGGAAAAAGTCTCTCTGAAAGTCTGGGCTGGGCAACATCTTGGATTATTGTTGAGACTGGATGATGGGACATGGGGACTGTCCTCTACTTCTGTGTATGTTTGAAAGGTCCCAGAATGAGAAGTTTAAGGGGAAAAAAAATTAAGCAGATATACTGTGTTCTTTTAACTCAGTCTCCTAAAGCTGGGACCCAAGCTCCCTCCTCCAGAGAAGAGGCCCAGGAGGCCAAGGTCACCACAGACCTCCCTTCCTCCCTGTCACTAAGACCCAGTGACAGGTCTCCTGCTGTTCAGCCTCTGCAGCCCTGGAGATTTCTCCTGAAACCCTCTTTTTTTCAGTGCCTTTGGAACCAGCCTGTTCTGGGCTTCCCCCCAACACACACACTCTTTCTCTATCTTTCATTGGGCCCTCTGCCTCAGTGAGGCCTTTAAATGCCTTTCTTTTCCAATCCAGGCCTCATTTTGTCTTGTCTCATTCTCCATGCTCTCATCCACTGCCCTGACTTCAGCTGCTCCCCAGATCTGTGTCTCCAGCCCAGACCACAGGCCCACACTCAGGGACTGAGTGTCCTCCTGCTTGGTGGGCCTGGCCAGCGGGTGGCCCTCCAGCACCTCACACTTCCGTCCAACCCGAGCTCATGAGCTTCCTTCCTTCACCAGATCCCTTCTCCTGGCCTGGTGCATTCGAGGGCGCTTAGTTGGCCCAGCAAGAGTCATTCTGGCTTTGGCCTCTCATCAGCCACACCCATCAGTCCTGCCAGCCATCCTTCTAGCACCTCCTTTCCGTCTGCCTCCTCTTACCCTGTTCTCACAGATGCTAACCTAGCCTGCTTCATACTCCTCCACTCACCTGGACATTGAGCAGCAGCCCCCAGTCAATGTCTCCCTTGACCCACTTCATCCCACCCAAAGAAACTTTTTAAAACACGTATTGTGCAGGGTCACATGCCATATTCCGAGGCTCTGAGGGCCAGGCTGTGGGGGGGACACAGGTACAACCTCCCTGCAGTCCCACCGTGGCCCTTTGCCGCAGTACCTAGGTGTATGCACTGGGCCAACAGTTCTTCCGAATGCTCTGTGGACTTTCTCACAGCCATGCCTTTGCTCATGCTCACAGAACCTTCTGGGAACTGTCTGCTGCCCTTCTCACCTGGTGAGGTCTGTGTGATACTTAAAGATGCACCATGAATCTCACTGGACACCTGTACCGTTAGATAGTGGGCTTCCTAGCCGGAGCCTTGTCTACCTGGCACGTAATCGTGGCTCAGAAGGTATTTGTGGAATGGAATGGAATATGTTTTTAAATAAAAATCTTTAATTAAATCATAATTTAGTTAGACCGTAAAGCCCCCTAGCAGTGATATTAGTCCGATTGCTGCTTTAACAAATTACGACAAACAGTGGCTCAAAGCAACACAAATTTATTCTGCTACAGTTCTGGAGATCAGAAATCTAAAATGAGTATTCCAGGTATAATCACAGTTTTGGCACGTCTAATGACTCCAAGAGAAAATCCATTTCCTTGCCTTTTCCAGCTTTTAAAGACTGCCTGCCGGCTTTCCTTAGCTGGTGGCTGCTGCTCCTGTTTGTCACTTACTTAGAAGCAAAGTCCTTCTTTCCCCGTCATTGTGTCTGGCCCAACTAGATAAGTCAGGATAACAACCCCATCTCAACATCTTTTATTTGATCACCCTTTGCCGTGTGAGCTAACACATTCCCAGATCCTGGAATTGGGCTGAGAGCATCTTAGTAGGTTCCTGATTCTGTCTAGACCACAGGCTTTTTCAGAAATGAGGTGCTGAAAAGCTGAGCTTTTGAAACAACCAGTTAAGCGATATTTGGGTTTCATTCCAAATAATAATGAAATTAGATCAGACATGCATTTCATTGCACACAAAGGAAGTTGCTCGACTTGTCCGTGCCCCAGGTCTGAAAGAGAGGACTCACCACAGCTTACAAATACCCAAGCCTGGGGCCTGTGGGTATTTAGCTTGGCTCCGGATAGGTCTCCCTTGCAAATCGCTTGACCCTGGTAGTGAGGAGAGAACTCCCATTTTTTCCTCCCTGGGGAAGCAGATGAAGCCCCTAGAGGGCTCGTTGCAGGACTCACTCACTGTCCCCAACAGGACAGATTTCCTGTGTCCCGGATCTATTAGCCCGGTACCTGAAAGCCCACAGGAAAAGACAAAGCTGGAAGGAAAAAAAAAAAAAATCCCCGAAACAAAGCCTTTGGCTGCTAAGCTTCTCCCTTGGGAAGATGTGGGTTCCAGATGGTTGCCTGAGGCATTAATCACTTTCCCTGGAGCCAGAAGAAAATGAAGATTAATAATAATAATTTTTTTAAAAATTGCTCCTCAGGGGGTTGCATAATAAAGAGCGGAGGGCGTGGAGCTGCAGTTTGCTAGGATGGGCCATTGCTCGTTGACCAGGGCTGGTGTCCTCCTCCCGGATGGTAGCTTTGCACCGCAGGCCAACAGCGGTCCTGAAGACCAGGCTGGGACTGGGAAGCTTACCTCATGGTGTATCACAGCCCGACGAGAACCTTGGAAATGTGTTTCTCAGCTCCTTCACTTAGAGATGAGGTTAGATGCCATGCCTGAGTTGCTGTAGCTCCTGGACTCAGGACTGAGACTAGAACTGAGGTTGCCTGAGTCATGATTCCTTTGTCCCTGGCTGCTTCCTACTGTCTCTGAGAACAGACACTCTGAGGTCTGCACAGTAACTATGAAAGGTAGGATGTGACAAGCTCTTATCCTTTGTGCTACAGAATTTAAATACCGCAAGAGTTTAGACACAAGCAATGTCCTGGGGCACAGAGGGCCAAGCAGGCTTTTTTGAGCTGGATGGACCGCAGTGCACCCCAGGCGGTACCGGGAGGCCAGTGGCCACGCAAGAGGACATGCCATGAATCGAGACCTGCCTTTCTGGAACAGAGCAGAGAGCCCCATGGTTGGAACAAGGGAGCTAGAAGAGGAGGTGGGCCAGGTTTCGAAACTCTAGAAATCCAGACAGAGTTTGGACTTTGAGTGGGTGATCAGAGAACCAAAGAGGTTTGGCCTTGGAGAAATGGCAGCTGAACGTAGAATTTTGAAGGAAGACGGTTGTGTGTGGCAAGACACCACGTATATCCTTTTAGGATCCATCCAGGAAAGAGAAGAACCCGGAGAGCTGGGGGCCAGAAACAGGGCTTTCCTTGAGCATGCTCTCCAGAAATGAGGCCTTCTCTCGTTTCTTATTTAATATGTTGTCTTGATAGTGGTTGAGACAAGAACGGAAAGGCCTCAGGAGCACAGGGTAGGACAAGACTGCTCAACCCTCAGTGTGGGCCCAGCTCTTCGCCCAGACCCACCCCTCCACCCACGGTCATAAAGCCCGTGGGCACCTCTGGCCAAGGGTCAGCTTCCCCACAGGAAATTGGGATGCAAGCTGCAGGTGCTGTTCTGAAAGAGGAAGGACCAGTCAGTCAGGACCTCCGTGGCCGGGTCTGGGGTGGGTATTGGGGTTGATGAGGCACGTACCATCCTCACAGAGCTTCAGAGAGTCGTGGGGAATGCAGACTGTCACAGATACTGACAGAACCCAGGGTGAATGAGTCACCGCGGCAGCACTGGGAAGGGTGCTCCCCCCAGCCCTGAGTCCCACACTGTGACCAGGGCGTAGAGACCCTGTGAGGCGAGGTGGGGCGGGGCCACCTGCTTAGACTGTCCCAGGGGTGGTGGAACTGGCTGGGGAGGATGAGTTCAGGACGTTTTCAGGAAGCCAGACATGGGGAGTTAGGGGGTGCTGGGGGAGGGGGGGTAGGAAGGCCTCTTGGTTCTAGCCTAGAGGACGCCAGCCGAGATAGAACATGTGGAAGGAGGAGGTAGGAGGGAGCAGGTATTGAAGTCAGGTGTGGACAGGCTGAGGCCGAAGTGCCCCCGACCTGGAGCCGGGGTGGGGAGCCCCACTGCACATGGCATGCGATGCAGGGTAGGCTTTTCTGGCCACAGCTTCACGATGGCCAGTTGCCTCCAGTGGGTAGACCCCTGTGCCTTCCCAAAGAGCCAAGAGTATCTTGAGGAAAGTGATTATCATAGTCTGAAAAGACCACCGGTTCTTACATGAAGAGGAACCATTCAAAATAAATTCATCAGGGGCAGCCCGGGTGGCTCCACGGTTTAGTCCTGCCTTCAGCCCAGGGCCTGATCCTGGAGACTCGGGATCGAGTCCCACATCTGGCTCCCTGCTGTGGGGCCTGCTTCTCCCTCTGCCTGTGTCTGTGTGTCCCTCTCTCTCTCTCTCTCTCTCTCTCTGCATCTCTCATGAATAGATAAATAAAATCTTTTTAAAATAAATAAATAATAAATTCTTCTGCGGTTGTAGACACAATCTGCAGACCGTGTCCTGGCTTAACCAACATATACAAGGAGATCATGGTGATCCGGATGCAGCAACGCGAGCATTTCTTTTTCTTGAGCACTTTGATCTTTAAACCATCGTCGTCCTCCGATAATCACAGGGAGGAATTTAGTTGCACAGCCTGGTTCTTTGAAGCCAGGTACTGTCCCAGTCGTTACCCTTGTCATCAGTAAAAGAGGCGAAAATCCAGCGCCAGCTGCACGCTCCCCGAGGTGTGTGAGCTCACCTCAGTCGGGGTGAGCCACTCAACGGGATCTCACGGCCCTGACAGGCTCTCAGTCTGTGCTGTCTCCCAGTGTGGCAGCCTGCCTGGTGACAGCCTGTCACCTGGCCCCAGCAGCTGGGGCTCTGCTCATTTTCCGGGCACATGTTTGCACATCAGAGCTTCTTGTTCTGCTTCCGCTGCACCACCGTGTTTGTCTTGGTAGCACTCATGCAAATCCGTGTCGTCTCAAGCCCCTTCTTGCTTCTATAATCATAATTGCTCTAGATAGAAGGTTCATTTAAAAAATTCGGTTTTGTGACCCCTGGGTGGCTCAGTGGCTGAGTGTCTGCCTTCAGCCCAGGGTATGATCCTGGAGTCCCGGGATCTAGTCCCACGTCAGGCTCCCCTGCATGAGGCCTGCTTCTCCTCCTGCCTGTGTCTCCGCCTCTCTCTCTGTGTGTCTCTCATGAGTAAATAAATAAAATCTTTAAAAATAAATAAATAATATAAAAAATTTAAAATTCAGTTTTGGTCGTAAGAGATTCCAGGAGCTCAGGACATTGACTTTGGGAAACAGTATAGTTACTCAGAGATGAATTCTTAAATCCCTGGAGTTGTCCCTGTGTCCCAGGCAGCTAGTGAAGCTTACGTTTTGGTTCTGCCCACCACATACCTACTCTGCCACCGACACGCTGGCCGCTCGCTCAGCTAACATTCGTAACTAGAGCGTATGTTGCTAGAGGTCCCTTTTCTGATGTCCTGATAAATTCTGTTCGCACAGAGATTTTGCTTACGTAGCAAGAGACAAAGATACGAGGATTTTGAAATGTCACGTATTTCGATGTGACACACCAGCAAAAGCCATCGCCACAAGTCTCCACGAAATCTGTTCCAAGGTAAGGTGGGCCAGGATGCAGGGGTCCGTCCCTCTGTTTTTCTTTCTCTCTGCCTGAGCAGGGAAGGGGATATGAAGGCGGGGGGGATGCTGGCCTGCATGTCGTGTTCAGGGAGAAACGGGCAGACCATCTGTGTAGCCCCCTGGGATAAAGCACTCTTGCTCTCAGTGATGCTCTGCCTCCGAGATGAGCCAAGCCTGGGCCCCTCCACAGCTTGCAGGGTGAGCTAGGTGGACAGAACAGTGGCAGGGCCGGTGCGTGGAGATGCGTATCCCCAGCCCTGACAGGGAGAAGGGGGAAAGAAGTCGGGGCAGACTTTTCAGGGACACGGCCCCAGATCTGAGCGTAAAACATTGGAAAAGGGGAGGATGATAAGAAACCACCTGGGAAAATATTTTTACAAGAGGGGACTCCTGGGGGACTCAGTGGTTGAGCAACTGCCTTTGGCTCAGGCTGTGATCCCGGGGTCCTGGGACCAAGCCCCACATCGGGCTCCCTGCATGGAGCCTGCTCCTCTCTCTGCCTATGTCTCTGCCTCTCTCTGTCTCTCTCATGAGTTAAAAAGAAAAAAAAAAAGAAAGAAAGAAAGAAACCACCTGGGTGTCTGTGGAAATGCAGGCAGCTGACTGACACTGGCTTCAGGAGGACACACAGCTGCTCCTGGAAGCCGACCAGCCATGAGGCAGGCTGTGGTCAAGGTCTTACACTGGTGAGGTCCCACTGCTTTAACCAGAGGCACAGAATGAGGATGGACAGCTGGACGTCGCCAGACCAGCCTCCCTTCCTCCTTCCCCTCCAGCAGAGCAGTCCTGATAGAAACATCCCCATCCTCTGCCTGCACCTCCGTGACCCCCTTTAACAGGGTCTTGCACTTCTCAGGAGACAGTGATATTATTGAGCAGCTCTAGCTCTGGCTGTTAAAGAGTTCTTTCTTGCGTAAACCTGAAATCATCCCCTCCAGAACCTCCATAGATTTACTTGAGATGTGTGATCTATAGCCACAGAGAAAGAGTCCTCCATTTCATCTGCTTGCTGGGCAGCCCTTTACTGTTGGAAGACCTTTGAAGCTGTGGACTGTACCTGTACGTTTGGGGGTGCTAGACAGGTGTCTGTGCAGTCCTGTTCCTGTCCTCCTCCTTCCTCCAGAATCCTCACCTCTTTTGGGTCACAAGGTTACGAGGCTCCTAACCCTCTTCTGTGCTCTCTAGTTGGCCCCCCCTGAATGAACACAGTGTTCCAAGGGCGAGCCAGTAGAGAGCAGACCACTGGCCACTCTGTCCCTGGACCTCCAAGGAGTGCAGTACCAGGATGGTTGATGTTTTAGCAACATCACCGCCAGCTGGTGTTCAAATAGTGGTGGGCCAAGTGCCCAGGGCACTGGCACAGGTGTCCTTCAGCCAGGCCTTTCCACCCCCAGACTGACTTACTGAATCTGAACATGAGACTTGGCCACCCCCCCTGCTGAGCATCACCTTTCTGGTTCGAGGCAGATGTCAAGACCCCACCTCATCACAGCACTTCCTCAGCTAGCCAGGCCCAGGCTGTAGCCTGGTATCTGCACATCAGAAGCAAAGCAGGTGCCAGCCACGTTTCCTAAGGGAGGGGTAGGAGCTGGGCCGGCTCTGATCCAGGTGACCAGGGCATGCAGGGTGACCAGCGCATGCAGGGTCGGTGCTGGTCTGGCCATCACCATTTATCCCACTCTGGCATTGACGGGCCCCGGCATAGCCTGCAGCTTTGCAGCACACTCCCTGCTCATCATTTTCTCCATTCATTCAGGCAGCAGATAGCCCTGAACATCGTGTGTGTGCCAAGTCCTGTTCTAAGAATACAGCAGAGGCTAAAACAGGAAAGAAAGAAATCTTTGTCCTCGTGGAGCTTGTATTCTAGTGTAAAGCCCCCCGAACATGGCCCTAACACAGAGCAAGTGCTCATTAAAAATGTGATGTTATTGTGAGCAGCCCTCTTGCCTGCCATCCCAGGCACAGACCCACAGAGGGCTGGAGTGGAGCTCTGGGGAGGAAGCCACTTTTGTTCCACCTGAAATGGAAAGCTTGGGCTGGGAATGAAGATAGGAGTTGCTTTTGGGGTCACTGAAGGGTGGGTTTCCTCCAGTCCCTAAACCAACAGCACTTCGTGAACAGGAGTGAAAAATGATCCTAGTGCCCCTAACAGCAGACCGCAAACAGATTTGAGAATAACAACCCCCAGAGCAGGGAATATTTCTGAGTGCTGACATTCAGTCCTCAGAACTGACAACACATTATCACTGGGGACATAAATATTATTATTCCCACGTGCAAAGAGGAAACGAGACACAAGGGGTCAGGTGACTGGCCCAAGGTCACACAGCTAGTAAGTAGCGAAGGAGGGATTTGAACCCACAAACACTAACCCCCGAGCCCTGAAAAGGGTGCCAAGAAGTTAACATTCAGAAGCAATGAGAAAAGTCTGTTGCTGTATGTTCCAGTGACCGCAGTGGACCAGCAGAGGGTATTTGTTTGGGTTGTCTCCCTAGAGGTGGGAGCCTGGGGAAAGGAGGAAGCATTTCCAAGCAATCAGGAGATTGCTCCTCAGGGGGATAGTCCTTCACCTGTTACCCCTGGGGAAAATGAGCGCAGTTCTCCAAGTAGCTCAGCGACGCAGAGGAGGGTGGTCAGGCGGTAGACGAAAACCTATTCAACTTGGAAGTAAAGTCACCTCAGGCCCTTTCCTGGCTGGAAAAGCTGAAGATGGGGTCTGTAACCACAAACCACAGGTGTGTTTTCTCCTCTTCAGATTATGGCCGAACGGAAGAATGCCAAAGCCCTGGCCTGCAGTTCCCTACAGGAAAGAACCAATGTGAACCTCGACGTTCCCTTGCAAGGTAGGCGAGCAGCACCTGCTCCCTTCATGCTGGCGCTCTGCAGCCTGGTGAAGACCCAGAGGGCCTCGTGGGGTTCCCTGCCATTTCTAGTCTCCTGCAGAAACATGCTCAACCCACAGATGCTCGCCGAGCATGCACTAGGGGGTCCTCCTGGCCCAGAGTTTGTTTTGTGCCGACAGGATTAGGTACAAAGGACCAGGATGAGTTTTGTTGTTATTGGACAAGACTAGAGAGTATTATCTTTAGTGCTTCTATAATTCATGTATAGTGTGAGATAAGAACCAGCTGGTCTAAAAATATGTGGGTTGACGTGGAAAAAAAATTTTTTTTGCCAACTATAATGATCACCGTCAAGGAGACTTCCTGCAGTGATCGTTTTGGCGATACGTACGAGCGCCGAGTCACTGTGTTGCACACCTGAAACTAACATAATGTTAGAGGTCAGGTCTATAAAATAAAACTGGAGACACGTGGGGGGATGCTGTTATTTTCCTGTCTCGGTGCCCTTTGTGATTCAGTTTTCTCTGGGCCACCAACCACTCCTCCCAAATAGGCCATCAAAACCGGTGGATTTAGCATATATGAAAAAAGACAGTAGCAGCTTTTAATGCATCCATCCCACGTCCTGCTTTCAAATGCTTCCCTGCCTAGAAATGAAAGTCAGGTGGGATTTTGAGTGACAGAGCCAGCAGTGTCTGGTGGAAGAGATGCTCTTCTCACAGAACAGAGGCCGCACCCCCTCTAGAAACAGGACGTCGTGGCGCGGGCGGTGTGCTGGGCAATCCGGACGGCGCACAGCGTGGCGGCCGGCTGTGGGTGTCCGAACCACGGTGAAAGAGTCTGTTGCTTTTGTTCTCCTGCAGTAGACTTTCCAACACCAAAGACTGAGCTGGTCCAGAAGTTCCACGTGCAGTACTTGGGCATGTTACCCGTAGACAAACCAGTCGGTATGTGAAACGTTTATGTCCTTTGACTTTGTGAGCGCTTGGGAGCTCCTGGGAGGTGATCGTCCCCCCGAGGGGTGGGCTCTGCTCCTCTAATCCCTCTCCCCCGTCTTGAATCAAGCCCCTGCACTGTCACCAGTCAGGGCACGTACATGGTCCTGATCCAGAGAGCAATAGAGGACGAGCTAAGCTGCCCCGTCACGTTGTCCCCAGAATAGAGGGACTTAACAGGGCACACGCATGGCTCACACTGTAGCGTGGAGATGCAGGATCCAGGGCTCCCAAGGGCTGCGCCCTTCTTGCAGGGAGCCGCCCGCTCTGGGACCGGGTACCGCCATCAGTGCTGGTGACCACTGGGTGGGGGGTGGAGGCCGAGGGAGCCCTCATGCCTTCCTTTCGAGGTGCCACCCCCAGGCGGCACACACTGCAGTTGGCTCACAGCCTGGGGCAGAGCTGGGTTGCTCAGCCGTACCATGCTCAAAGGAGGCTGGGACATGGAGCCTTCCCCTGGGGAGAAGAGGCTGCGGAGAAATCAGAACCCTTATGCACTGCTTGGGAAAAAGTGAGATGGTCACAGCCACTCTGGAAAAAAAGTCTGGCCGTTCCTCCAAAGGTGAACTGCAGAGTTACCATTGGACTCGGCAGTTCTGCTCCTGGGCGTTTACCCAAGTGAAATGAAAACATCTGTCCACACCAACTCTCACAGCAGCGTTATTCATCAATGTCAAAAAGTGGAAACAAATGTCGATCAACTGATGAATGGATTAATAAAATGTGATACTGCCCCCCCCCCAAAAATGGAATACTGCTGTACTTGGTAATTTTACTTGGCAGTAAAGAGGCATGAAGTACCAGCGTGGGTTGGCCTGGAAGACAGTAAGCCAAATGAAAGAAGCTGGATACAAAGAAACACGCCGTATGATCCCATGTGTATGACATGTCCAGAATAGACCAACCTCTGGACAGACCAGGGGACTGGGAAGAAATAGATGGTGACCCCCTAAAACATACAGGCTTTCTTTTGGGGGTTATAGAAATGTTCTAAATTTGATTGTGGTGATGGTTTGCACAATCCTGTGAATATACCAGAAACCAGTGCATCGTACACCTCCAATGAGTGAGCTGTATGTGAATGATGCCTCAGTGAAGCTGCTGTTCCCACCTCCCCGCTCACACTGCCACACAACACCCTGCAGCAGGGCCCGGGGCATCGTGCACCCTGCTCAGGAGGCGGGCCTCCTAGATGTGGCCTTCTGTAAGGAACAGAGTAAGATGGAGGAAGGTGGGGTATTTTGGAAGATGCTGGCTTCTGTCCCGTTCCCTTTCCCAAGGCTCCTTGCTTAGGGAAAGGTAACATTTGCTTAAGTGCTATTTATGTACTCGGGGTGGGACTCTCTGGAAGGAAAGTAGTACCACGGTCCAGTTGGGTACCTCTCTGGAGGTTCTCATGACCCTTCTTTCTGTTGAAAAAGCTGTTTGTTTGGTTTTTTTCTTTCAAGCAATGAAATGCTCCCAACGAAATACCAAAAAGAAAAAAGAAAAAAGATCTGCTTGGGTGTAGCTGTTACTGGGTGATTTGGGCCCACACTCGAGAATGATAAATGGCTTTAGGAGCTTCCTCAGTGATCTGTTCTATCCACAGGAATGGATACCCTGAACAATGCCATAGAAAGTCTTATGACCTCGTCGAACCAGGAGGACTGGCTGTCTGTGAACATGAATGTGGCCGATGCTACTGTGACTGTCATCAGTGAAAAGGTGAGTGGGATTGTATGCGCGGTGGGTCTTCATGGGTTACAGTGAAACTCTGGCTACAGTAATCTTCCGTGAAATGGAGACACAAAGCCAAGGCTGGACCTCTGGGGGTGTGCTTAATTGTGATTAAAATAGCCAGCATTTAAATTTTTTTTTTCTTTTTTCTGTCCTTTGTGTCTGGATCTTGGCATAACTTTGCTTTTCTTTGAACCAAGAAGCATCTATTTTGGTGCTCCCAATTCTTTCTTGCTCTGGTGCCCAAGAGATTGAAGTAATTTGCTAGAGGTACCTATATGACACCGGCAGTCACTCATTGTGGGATTTGGTGTTCGGGCTCGTCTCCAGGCTTTCAGTATGGATTGGGCTGTTTGTCTGGAGTTGGGGCACAGGAGACACTTCTGTTGTGGAAAGTCCCCTGGTTTGTTCTGTCGTTGGTAGCATAGGCCACTGGTCATCAAGAGAAGCCAGCATTAGCCTCAAATCAAATTACCCATTCTTTGGTTAAGGAAACTGAGGCAAATAGTGCCCGTGGTCACAACAACTAGAAGCAACAAGCTCACGATTCGGTCCAGGTGGTCTGCTCTAGGCTCGTGACCACTTCTCAGTTCTCCCTCTGTGAAGCACCTGTTGTGGAAAGAGCACAAGGCGTTGGCCTGCTCTCGATGCCGTCCACTGGAAGGTCACCTTCAAGCCCAGTTCCCCTTCTCAGAAGGAGTTAGGAGTGATGCTCACTGGCCCTGCCTGCCTCTACAGCCCACCAAGCTGGGTCTTCTTAAGTCTCTAAGAAGCTCCTTTCTCCCTCACCGTGTGCAAGTGCTGCTCCTTCTGTGCTTCACCCCTTTGCCTACCCAACCCTTACCCGGGTCTCGACCTAAACATCATTTCTCCCAAGAAAACTTCATGGTGTCTCAGGCTAGTTTCATTTGCCTATGAAAGAATTCCATAGCACCTGAGTGAATATCTAGTAAGTTGAGATGTTAATGATCCAAAAGTCAACATTCTGGATGTGTTTACTAATTCAGAAATTGCATATGGTTGATGCAAAGGATGTGGTGTTTGTAAGAATGGATTCTGAACGTTTCTTTACACTGCATCATATGGATACCATATGGACGCCAGTTTGTGGAGGGGGAGGAGTGATTTGGCAGCTTTTCTACATGGTTTTAGATAGAAATGTGAAACAGTGTGCTACTTAGCATGAGAAGGAGATCCTGTAGCTCCTTTTCTCTTGGTGCTCTGAGGTTTCCAGTGGGTTCGCCTGGGCAGATGGGTTTTGAGCCACCAGGTGCCCTGTGTGGGCAAAGCCTAAGAAGTACACATGACACTGCCCCTGCCCACAGTGAACACACAGGCTTGGAGTGTGGCAGACAGAGAACAGAACACACAGAAGCACAGTAGTGTAGTTCAGAGCATAGTTAAATGTCGATGAGACACCCATATAGTAGTGATGGCCTCTCCGGACATATTTAGAAAATATAGGAGTCCTTTCTAAATCCAGTCTAGCTATATATTTTGAATACCAGTGTCTGTACGCAGCCACTCCAGGCTTGAGTCTATAATTTAAGAAATGAGCACGTTTATGACTGTCACCTGGCTTCACAGACAGAGCGGGCTGCTGACCAGCATGTCTTGCAGAATGAAGAGGAAACCTTAGTGGAGTGCCGCGTGCGATTCCTGTCCTTCATGGGTGTCGGGAAGGATGTCCATACATTTGCCTTCATCATGGACACTGGGAACCAGCGCTTTGAGTGCCATGTTTTCTGGTGCGAGCCTAATGCGGGTAACGTGTCTGAGGCGGTGCAGGCCGCCTGCATGGTGAGTAATCACGCTCCAGGGAACTGCTGGAGCTCCACGCCACTGCTTTTGTTTTATGTGCAGTAAATTAGTGCAGAGTTACTAATTTGAAAGAAAATACATCTAACCTCTAAAGTAATGCCTTGCTGTATGACGCCTCGCTCCTGTGGATGCCATCCGTGACAACGAGCAGTTCGCCATCTCAACAGCCAAGGACACCCACAAGAAGCCGGGCTGGATGGAGCTACATTCTGTTGAGACTCCAGTGCCATTGAAAGCAGTGATCTTCAAAACTACAAATTGGAGGATTCTTAAGTCTCGATCCCTAATTAATTTCAGTATATGATCAGGAAATGTTGGCCATGTATGAGTTGGCACCGTTTAGAACCAACTTAGTACTTAAAAAATGCAGCGTACCGAATGATTTTTTTTGTTTCAGATAGTTGGTTTAAGCATGTTGTTCTTACATATTTTATTTAATTTGTATCTGTGAACTCAGCCCTTACAGCAACTATTTGGAAGGTGGTTGTTAGTTCTGCTTTATTTGTGAGAAAACAGAGGCTTAGAGAAAAGAACGGAGCTCAGGGCGCAGAGTTGGTAAGAGACAAAGCCTGCATTAGACCCCAAGTTTTTCAGGTGACAAAGCTGGTGCTCTGTGTACCATGTATATGATTTCAAACAAACAAAAACACTTCATCATTCATTCTGCCAATATCCTTTGAGCACCTGTTATGCCAGGCACTGAAAAAGTTCTAGAAAAGTTGCAGAACAGAATGAATATAGGCATCCAAACCTGGGGTGGGTGGTAATTCTTAGCAACAGCAGGTTGGGTTGCTGGAACCAAGTAAAAAAGGTGAGGTCTGTATCATGAAGGGCCTGTGATGTCATGCCAAGGTGATTATCTTCAGCAAGCAGGAGAGGTGTTAAGCAGGAGAGATGAACTGATACTAGATTTTAAAAGCATACTCCACAAAAAAGAAACCAAAGTAGGGACCCCTGGGTGGTTCAGTGGTTGAGCATCTGCCTTCAGCCCAGGGCATGATCCCGGGGTCCTGGGATCAAGTCCTGCATCAGGCTTCAGCAGGGAGCCTGCTTCTCCCTCTGCCTGTGTCTCTGCTTCTCTCTGTGTCTCTCAGGAATAAATAAATAAAATCTTAAAAAAAAAAAATAAAAAAAAACAATGTAGAGGATGGGTTTAAAGGACAAGGCTGAGGTGGGGAGCTCCGCCAGGAGGCCATACTGGTCCAGATGTGAGTTTCAGAGGGTCTAATCCAGTACAATGGCAGGAGCAGATGGCTTGGGATGTTGTAGAGAATTGCCTGGCTGGGGATGAGAAATACTGAATTTAAAGCACCTGTTCATTTAACTCAACCCACCATTTATGGGCTGGACCCTGGGACTAAGATCCTTGTATTATAGAGCTTAGGTAGATGGGGGAGACACATAAACCAAAATTCTGCTGTAGTGTAAAAGGTACTATAAATGAAAGTATTAAAATCACACTGGCCTGAGAAGTACCAGGAGGAAAAAGATGTAGAGACCCTGAAGATAGACCAAGTCGGATGTGGAAGGGGTAGCTCGAAGTACAGCAGTGAGGGTTTTGCTTCTGGTTTTCTGATGGGGTGCAGAGGGATTCGCACATTTTTTTAGGCAGAGGGAAATGAGCTAGTAACACTGGATTGAAAGGGGGGTCATACACACAGTTGGGGCAAGGTCTTGGTGGTAGATTAAGAGCCTCGGGTTGGGGTTTAGCCTATTTGGGTCACAGTGACCCTGAGAGTAGCCAAATGCTAAGAATCCAAGAGGTGGTGTCACAGGAGGTTGCAAGAGGTTGCTAGACTAAGAATGAAGGCAAAGACTGAGATGGGCTGTAGATGGCAAAGGCCAGGCATAAGAACAGGGGGCCAGCTGACCTCCCCTTGAAGGACATCTTTGAATGAAGAGGGGAGGAGGAAGGAGGGAGGGGAAGAGCTGGTGGGGTTCTGACACCGCGGGCCTCTGTCAGGGATAGGGTTTCCCCTCAAGTGCTATGGAGCCGGGAAGCAGGACTCAGATTCCCCTGCAAGTGAAGGGGAGGGGCGGGAGGGGGCAAAGCTGGTGGAGGAGTCCAGATGAACCCCCCCGGCCCAGCGCAGGACACTCAGGGGATGAAGACAATAGGAAGTGGAAGCACCCAGTCAAGCAAAAGTGGGGGGTGACCCTTGAGGTATTTCACGAAATGAAAAAGATCCTAACAGATGGTTTTAGTCGTAAAATGAATGGCTTTCCGCCTTAACTGTACATTTTAAATGCTGGTGACAAATAATTAGCTTTATCACTGGTTACAGCTTATTTTCTGATTCTCAGCCTCATTTTCTCTCTGAGAAACCATTTTTACTCATTTGCTTACGATTTTAATTGTAACAGGGTGACCAGCTGAAGCGGCTCGGCCAACCCAGTATGAGGCTCACTGGTGACATCACACTCTCCTCTCCACTCAGATTCCAGCATTTCTAACTCAGTAGCTTTCCTCTTCAGTCAGATCCACATGAATCTCTCTCTGAAATATCTACGCATGAATTTATGCCATCTGAAACATCTGGGGGTGTTAACACATTCTTTTGAATCTACTTAATTTTTAGGTACTTTTTGCAGTTGTGTAGTATAGGCCCGGCTAAAGATATTTTGGTGGCATCTAGAATGAGAGGGGGAGCCTTCATGAAATTCACCAGGTGCAATTTTGATTCACACGGGACACACTTGACAGTAGAGATGCCTAGTCGGGTGTACCACGATGCCACACCTGCCCATTTACAGATCTGTGCTCTGGAAGTCTGTGCTTTGGGTTGTAATACAGACCTAGCAAGATAGCTAACCCAGAGGAAACTTGAGAAATCAGTTTCTTGGATGATTGGATCAAAAGGAGCCGGTTCTGTAGCCTCTGGGCATTGGGACTCAGAGTCCTTCCTGTAGATAGTTTATGCTTCCCACAGGGAAGCGTCAGCCTGTTTTGCACTGTACTAAAGAACCCATAATGTTTAAGCAGAGTTTAAAAAATCAACCACGGAATGATTTTAAAGTGCTTTGATTAGGAAAAAACATTCGGTAAATTTTAACCTTCTCATCTAATTTTGAGGAATTACTTATCTTTTCATTAATATAAAAGTGAGTGAAAAAAAAGTGAGTGGATTATGTTATATTTCTGAAGGAGAGAAACTATCTGGGGGGCCAACAGTGCTCATGGACATTTTAAATTCCATGAGGGTTTAGGGGCTTCTGGCTTGGGCAGTGGAGTGTGTGACTCTTGATCTCGGGGTTGTGAGTTTGAGCCTCATGTTGGGTATAGAGGCTACTTAAACTTTTTAAATCCATGAGGATTTCAGCTTGCAGATAAAATGTATCCTGAAATCTTATACATCATTCTTTTTTATTAAAGCAGGAAACAGGAGGGAGAGCAAATACTTATGAATGCCTTCAGTGTTGCTAGGCCTGTTTTCAGCCTTCTGCAAGGATTCCTTATTCATAACGCCCTCTGTAAAGGTCCTAGTTCTGTGCCATTTTACATGGAAGAAACTAAGGCTGAGAGATGGAATAACTTGCTTGGGTCATACAGTTCACATAAGGGACAGAGCCTCGCTTCAGTCTGTGACCTTTCCACCATGTTGTCTCCCAGTTAGCCATGAGCACTTACCTCTTGTACAGAGATGTACATGTCTCCGACAAAACTCAAATACTGTCTCTCCTGATCCTTTTCATTAGCTCTTTGACTGTTAGGTACATTAATTGCAACCAGCCTATCTGTATAGAGAACAAGTAGAGGGTGGAGATGGATGCGGAAAGCCATAACTTTCAACTTTGTTGAGCTGAATGATCTGTTTTTCTTTAGGCAGGCTCCACACCCAGCACAGAGCCCAATGCGGGGTTCGATCTCACAACTCTGAGATCAAGATCTGAGCTGAGATCAAGAGTTGGATGCTTAACCAACTGAGCCACCCACGTGTCCCAAGCATAATGATCATTTGGGAGCATTTAAAATACCCACATTGGGGCAGCCTGGGTGGCTCTGCGGTTTAAGCACCTGCCTTCTGCCCAGGGCATGATCCTGGAGTCCCAGGATCGAGTCCCACATCAGACTTCCTGCATGGAGCCTGCTCCTCCCTCTGCCTGTGTCTCTGCTTCTCTCTCTCTCTCTATCTCTGTCTATCATGAATAAATAAATAAAATCTTTAAAAATAAATAAAATAAAAAAATAAAAATAAAATACCCACATTTGGATGCCTGGGTGGCTCTGTGGTTGAGCATCTGCCTTTGGCTCAGGGCATGATCCTGGAGTTCCAGGATTGAGTCCCACATCGGGCTCCCCACATGGAGCCTGCTTCTCCCTCTGCCTGTGTCTCTGCCTCTCTCTGTGTGTCTCTCATGAATAAACTCTTTTTAAAAAATAAATAAAATAAAATACCCATATTAAGAAAAGAAATAATAAACTCTTGGATTTATGTTTAGGAGCTAAGTCATTACGTTTTGGAAGTAAATGCATTGGTGAATTAAAATCAAACAAGAAGGGATGATATGTCATTAATGACCATAAAACATTTTTGTTTTATTTCAGTTACGATACCAGAAGTGCTTGGTAGCCAGACCGCCTTCACAGAAAGTTCGACCACCTCCTCCGCCAGCAGACTCCGTGACCAGAAGAGTCACGACCAATGTAAAACGAGGGGTCTTATCCCTCATTGACACTTTGAAACAGAAACGCCCTGTCACAGAGACGCCATAGCTGCATATGTCCAAGGATTCTGGAATATTTACCTGAAGATTGAATAGCTACACTAAAGAAGATGAACTGATACCTGGCCTTCCATTCAGTTGCTGATGCTTTGTCTTCAGAGAATTTATCCTTAACCAAACAGTGTTAGACAAGCATGTTCTCTCGTCTTGCCACCATCATGTGATATGAAAAGAAGCATGACTAATTTTTTTTGCTATGAGTCAGATACATCATGAGCAGTGGAAGGTCTTTTTCTTATTGTAAATATCGTGAACATTACTTAACTTCACATACACAGAGAAGAATGTGGCCACACCCCTCCTAGTGAACTCATGCAGAGTCCTTGGAGCGAATGACACCTGAGTTAGTTTCACTGTCTTCTTGACTGGATCTGTCACAAGCAATGTTTAAGTCCTACAGCACTTTGCCCTGTTTCCAACATTGGAGTAGCCACTGCATACCAGATACCATTGAATTGCTGTTAAAATAGGATGATGAGTTTTTGTTTCAGTCTTTCATAAAATCGAACCTTTTGTTGACACAATTGGCTGTTGGCATCAGGACAGGAACCAAATGGCAGCTTTCCTTGACGAGCTCTTTGACACACGGACACCATTTCATGTCTACAGCTGTTTGTGGGATGTTGGGGGAAAAGTGAACTTCAAAAGTGAAAAACAAACCAAATTTGAGAAATTAAAATGAACAAAAAAATAGCCTTTCTAGATGGTTTTCAAACCAATTATTTAAAAAAAAGATTTAAGAAAATCATAAGGCATTTTGGGTGGGACATATTTCAAACTTCTGCCTTATATTGTACAATGCAGCTAGAGAATTATAGTTCACTATGGCCATTCTCTACATAAACAACATTACAATGAAATATTCCTCGTACGCCTTTCATCCTTAGTTTGATAATCAGCCAATATGCAATTTGGAGTTGAGGGAGTGTCATTCATACTTTGACTCTCTACCACCATGTCATTATGTTAGTCCTCCTAGTGAAATGTCCTGCTAGGATTCTGTATGCAGTCTTACCTTCCTGCTTTTTGCCCAGAAAGCTGTCTGTCCAACATGTATTGTCCATGGCAACAAATTACATTAAATCGAATCTTTCTGAATTTATGTATTTAATATTAGAATTTGTTGGACTTTACTAGATATATTTTTAAATTTATATTTTTTCCATTTTTTCAAGATTTAAAAATTTCGTATCAGAGCAAAATATACACAGCAACAACGAACTGCTTAACAAGTGTCCCAAAAATAACATTTTCTCACCTAGAAAGATACACAGATTTAGACTCTTATTGACATTGTTGTTTTAAAAAGAAGTTGCTAAGGAGACCAATCTAAATATTAGCCTTAGTTAACTTTTGAATGTCAAAATTAACATTTTAAGACATCCAGTTATAAAAAGTAACACTTTGTTTATCCACTACTATGTTCTTGTCAAAACGGTTTCCACAGTCTTATCACATTTGAGCCTTAACAGGTAGAGAAAGGTACTCTATAAACACATTTGAGAAATAAAAATATATATAAAGTACCAAGAGGCTCAGTCACTTAGCCTAAGATGTCTCAAAACTTTATGAGAGAGCCAGGACCAGAACCCATGCTTCCCAACTCTGTTATACGTTATGTTGCTTCCACATCAGTGAGGAAGGGTTTCTCCAGAATTACCCTTGGCATAACTGGTTATTGTAAAAAAAAAAAAAAAGAAAAAGAAAAGAAAAAAAAAATCTTTGAATTCCCTGTATAAATAGGGAAATACACCCAAATTCCTCATGCAGTGGTATTAATCATAAAACCATTGCCCTCACTCAGTCCAGGCCTATTTTCCTACAGTGTGCCTCAAACGTGTTGTAGAGAACAGGATCCTACACGCAGTACAAGCCTGTTCAACTCACGAGATTTTCCAGAGATGACGTTACTTGTGGTAGAGATACTCCCAACCCATGGTACTTAGCCACCAGAGAACATGATGGAGTCGGTGGCCTCCTGCCTCTGTTCCCTCAGAATCCTGGAACTGTTGGCCGGCACTGTAGTGTTGTGACAAAAAAGATGCCACCCTAGAAAGGAGTTCTGCTTCTCACCAGCCTATATACTAGTCTATCTGAAGTAACCAGTGCCATCCTAAGAAATTCTCGCATTAAGAAAATCCTTACTGTGCCCTTCGAAAAGCTGTTTAAAGTTTAATGATGATGATCTTTCATCACGGTCTCCGCAGTGAACGAAAGGCTTTAGTGTGAGAAAAATTCTGAATCAGTCACCCGCTTCTCTACTGGAAATCTCTACCAGAACCTACTGTTCATTTTTTAAGGTATACCTTTGTTTGTTTTCGGGATCAAGAATACTGAGCTAGCTTTAAGTAGCAAACTGATTAATATATGCAATTATAGAATGTGTTCAGATGAATGATAGGCTTTACATACTGAAAACTTTACTGCAGATATTCTGTTTTGAAAATAGCTTTGCGTACTAAATGCAATTAATTTTGTAAAATCCATTACGTTAAACCGAGCGTTCAGACACTTTCTGCCATGGCCAAAAAGTACGTGTGACAGTGTGTGTGTATTTCTCTGTGAGAGGGCGCGGTGTCCCCCCCGACGCTGAGGTGACACTTGAGTTATCTATGCATCTTCTTTAGACCTGCGACGCGGTAAACAGGCGGCCACGTCCGCTATGCCTCGTACGTCTTATCATTGTTTTAATTAACCTGTTAAATACGGCTTGAAATATTTTTATTTTATTTATTCTATTTTTACTGAAATATACTGCATTATTGTGTTAATGTATTATCTTTACTGGATAGTATCTCACAGTGTATCCAGGCCTAAGTAATCTCAGTGAACTATACATCGCCTAAAAGGTGGTTTTGTAATGATTTGTAGTCACATTTTTATTGGAATATGTAGAAGAAATGGCAAAATGCTTAAAGTTCCTTTTATTTTTTAAAAGCAGCTAGATAGACGCAGACTTGCCACCTCATATATGTGCTCCTTGGCAGCATCAAGGGGAATAGCCAACATGCTTATGGCAAAAACTTCACTTTGCAAACCTGAAGCACTGCTTGGGTGCTTTGTTTTTATATTCTTCACAGCACATGTGATCTCATCTAAAAGACACATGTCCACAAGCCCTTTGTTTCCACCTGGATAGAAGATCACCTATAGCTAATTAGGACCATTGTTTTTTGTTTGTGTCTGTCTGGTTGCATGAAGGGACATTTAGACCATTTCCATTAAAATAAGCTCTTTGTGATAAACTGTTGGCACTGCTACTTTTTTACAAAATCCACTCTGATTTTATGATGGAGATTTGTAAGATGATTCTACACGAGGTCATTTACTAGAAAGCCCCAAATCTTTCCTCCTTTTCTCATATGATGCCTCATTTCATAAGCATTTGCAACACAAATTCATGAATTCCCACGAAAAGCAGAGCCCTGAGACTAGCACAATTTAACTAATAAAACCATTAGCTCTCTAGGTTGCCAGGCTTCCTTAACCTAATACACAGCTGACATGTGTGCTACACAGCCAGGAAAATGAAGTTTAATTTAGTTCAGCTTCAGAGAAAAGATTCCGCTCACACTTTTATCAATGAGAGCACTCCTTGCCATCCAAAGCAGCTTGTTTATCCTGAAAGAACGTTTGGTTTTGCTTTCTGCCCCCTTTGCTGTTGACCACTTTTACACATTTAAATGTAATATGTTGTGAGAATAAACTTAGCTGCACAAAATGTCTGGCTCATTCATCTGCCATCTCAGTCCTATCGATCCAGGAATGGAAATAACCAGTGTAGAATCTCCACGCTAGTCGTTCTCTCTTCAGATGATTCTAACCTCAAGTTAAAAACCACGTTAGTAATGAAAGATTGTGCTTTGACTGTTACTGCAGATTTCCACCTGGTAAGAACTATAGTCACTTTAAATTTTGAGTAATTTATCGCACTGCCCTGACGGGGCAATCAGGAAGGGCAGCTGGCATCCTTAGTCACCAGCTCGGGATGGGTGGAAGCAGTCTTCCTAGTATTAAGAGTCTAGCTTTCATTCCTTTTAAGAACCCGATGTTAATAAAGAATAATGTTGTACAAGCACTAAGTCCAAAATCCAAGGTAACCAGAAGAGCCAGTTAGATGTGGGCTAGTTTAACTGCCAGATCCACATGAGATCAGTGTGTACCCATTTCTCCTTGTTGTCCATCTTGCAATCCCTCCCTCCCCCGTCATAGCTTCTTCTTAACTCTATCACAGGCAGTTACTCTGAAGGAACAAAATTTCATTTTGGTTTCAGGTATTACATCAGTGGTAAGTAATTTCAGACAAAATTTGCTATTGGAGAATCTACCAGTAAATTCATTATTTTAGGTTTTTGCAGCGCTTTGCTCTAAGAAGCTCAAGAAAGGAAAATGTGAGTGTAATCAGTACTCTCCTTCACTAGCATTCTCACAGTTTTATCCAGTCTTTTTCCCTTTTTACGAAAGCACTTAAATAATTGATGGTGTTCTTCTTAGAAGACCCTCAAAGGAAAAAAAAAGACCCTCAAAGAAGAACACTACAAGTTTAACCGTTCAAAATCTCCATATATTTCTAGAGAAAAATAGTGACAGGATGAGTGCTATGAGATACTGAAAATAAGTGGCTTAAATTGTGATACGACATGAATCACAAAGCTTATCAGAAAAATATCTTGAACTATTCCTCCACGATGAATTATCTTTTTATAACATCACAGAAAATAAATATCTAAAACCTGCTACTTTGGGACAATGGAATACTTTTCAGCCTTGGGCAGGGGAAGAGGCAGGAGGAATAAGCGGTTCCAGGGATAAAATACTAGCTCTTTACCCAACAAAGTTCAATTCAGCTGCCCTAGCTAGCGCTCTAGAGGCCTGGGACACTCAGAGCCAGACAGTAGGGAGTAGGAGGAAAGACCTTATTTTTGAAACTGGTCTCATTTTTTATTTTTGAAATCAATAAATTAAGCTGAGCGTTTAAAACATTTCTGTACTTTTTGAGAGTCATAATTGAGAATTCTTTGGGGATTTAAAATAGAAGTTCAAGTATAAAAAGGCTTATTGCCTTTCTTCCCTGACACATTCTGATAAATGTAAATTTTCAGTTAAAATAAAGATTTACTACTACTAAAATGAAATCTGCCATTTTGTTTATCCTCACTTCAAGTGAGAAAATGAAGACTAGAATGTTATTGCTGATACAGGCCTAAAAATTCATCTTGAAGAGGATAATAGTCTACTGAAATCATGCCGCCTGACTTGAACATTTAGGAATTCACATAAAACTGTTCAACACAACTGGATTCTGAAAATAGAACTTTATATTCAAACTTTATGAATGTGTCTATGAACATATTTTAAACAATAGGTTTCATAGTCGTAACTTACTTGATTTAATGTCAAACAATTTCTGTTTCCATGATGAAAAACCAATCAATAGACCCAGAAGTGATCATCATACCAATTCTTGATAGGCAACAGATAATAAATTCAAGATGAATTGATTTTTAATATAATTAACATAGTGCTACAATATATTTTAATTGTGCATCAGAAATGATCTACTGAAGTTTGATTACCGAGTACCATTTGATAGGACTTGTAGATTTTACTGTTTCACCTGATCTTGGAACAGAAGCAGACACTTTTATGGATCTCTTCAATAATAGGTGTCACTTGCATTCAGTTTTCCTCCCCCTCAGAATTATTACGAATTAGATGGAAATCTGTGTACAGTCACTTTTCCACAACTGTGATTGGCATGGTCAGAAGGGAAAGCTGACTATGTTCAATCTGCTCGGGATCCTGGAAGCTCTTCCAAGGAGAAACAGTTTTCACTCTGGTAGCGTTCAGCTGAACCACCCACACCTGGAACTTCAAAATTGCCTGTCCTTCCTACTCAATCACATCACAAAAATACATGCCATCCCGTGTTTAAAGAATATTTTGATATTTAAGAAAAAAAAATCAACCTCCATAGTGATGGAAAATGTCAAACCACAACTGAATAGATACAGAAAAGCGACCTCAAGTAGGCGTGAAGGCCAGCGTCTTTTCCCTGGCCACGCTTTCCAGTCACCTGCCCCACATCTGTTATGAGGCAGTGTTTCCCTGCAGGAAAAACTTGCAGCTTCCTCTTAAAACAGTATCCTGAGTCCAGACCGAAAGTTAGCAAGAAGACAGGTTCTAACAGCTGATACTGAGTCTACAGCCGGACATTCTAGAACAGATCGGCACTGAGCTGTTGAAATGTAGGAATTCTGCTTTTGTTGGATCACTTACATTATTTTCTCACTTGTCCTAATTCTCTTGAAGGTAATATCACATTTAGAAGATACTAAGTGACCAAAAGATGAGTATCTTGTGTAGGGTTATCTAACCTTCAGAGAAATATCAGACTTTGAAAAAAAAAATCAACTGCTCTTGACCCCTGTAAAAAACACAAGACAGTCAAAGCCATGGTCGAGGACGCCGAAGTAGGGAGGAAGGTAAGTTTTCTTTAGGCTTTTCCCCTCTTCTGGTTATTGATGGTGAGGGAAAGTAGCTGGGCATGACAGTCTTGGGTCCAACCCAACGATAGTAAAAATGTTGAGTTGGTAGCTGAGATTTGATCCCTTGGGAACTTGAAAATGGCAACATTACCGGAGGCAGAACAATTTCGATGGGTTTCAGAGCAATCACTCTGTCTTCTGAGCGAGGTCTTAGGAAGCTGGTCTGCCGTTCATATGGTCTGGGGTGAGCTGCGTTCTTTGTAAGTGTAGGCGCTAAGGGATTGTTGGCAGGTTTGCCAGGTTTTCTGACCTGTGAGGAAGAACTTGCTGGAGTTGCATTTTTCTGTGGAAGAGATGTTTTTGTTAATATCTCTGGCCGATTAGCTTTTGCATTTGTTTCTCGATTCAGGAACTCAGCGATTTTCATTTGGATCCCATTATTGTCATTAGTGGGAGCTTTTGGCAATGATGTTTTTGATTTTTTCTTCTTCTTCTCCCGTTTTGAAGATTTACCTAACTCAATTCCATCCAGTAGACCTTTTGCTGCAGCCCGGGCCAAAACATCCTTCACAGACACTGTCTCAGATGGGTCCCGCTACAATTAAAAAGAGGCAGTTACTACATGTTGAAGTTGTATATTATAAATTCTCCCAGCATTTCAGTAAAAATAAAAGAGTATCTTTCTTACTATAAAGGAAATGGTTTTCAGTCCTTATTCACGAATATATCCCATAAACCTCAGCAAATGACTTTTTTTTTTACTTTAAACTTCCTCATTTGTAAATGTGATAGAAAAAAAAATTCTAGAGCTTATTTTTTCCATGTGAGCTAAGATGAACTAAATGTTGGCAAAGTGCTTGGAAAGGTAGGGGTGGAGAGCAGATAAGCAAGGATCGCTCAGGAGGAATGGAAAGAGAAAAAGAGGGATTTGGGGGCACCTAGCCGGCTCAGTCAGAAGAGTAGGCCACTCTTGATCTCAGGGTCATGGGTTTGAGCTCCATGTTGCGTATAGAGCTTCCTAAAACAAATGAACTTTAAAAAAAAGGGATTTTTGTGTCACACAGTAAGCACACCATTTCAAAATCTTCACAAAGTACCTAGGTTCCTCTTTATGAGGTTTGCAGTTTCTTAATTCAAAGCATGACATGGATTGGAATTTTCCCCCTTACCTCCCTTGTTAGAACAGAAAGAAAACAACCATTGGTAATTTCAGATGGTTCCATTCTGAAAAATTTATCAGTAGACAGATGTATTTCCTTTAAGGAACACATTGGAAGAACAGGAGGACTAAGCCTGCAATAGATATGAGCCAACAGGAGATGGTTAGAATGACTTGTTTGCCAATCAAGAGAGACAGTAAATTGTGACAATTTTTCTTCTAGTATTGTTTTCTAATCATTTAAGCACAAATCCCAAATAAGAATAAAATGCTGAATCAGAACAATATTATAAATTAAAAGCTCTACTATTTCATATTAGCTCATAATTTATTTTGCTTCCCAAGGTTTCCATCTTTAAACAACCATGCCAAGAATACCAGCCTTTCTACAAATTAAAATCTCTTCCAAGTTGCTAATATGTTAACCAAAAGACTTCCATTATCAAAACAGGTAAATATGTATAGTAATCACAAAGATATAATAGAAAAAAACTTTTACTTTCACATGTTGTCAAAATACAAAAAGTATGACTTCCTTCTTTTGGTTACTTTTTGCACAATTACAATATAAAAATACAGCCTATCGTTTTAACTACATTATTCTTCCCAACCACTTTTTGAGTATTAGTGAATGTGTTACACAATGCTCAAGAAAGTGCATAACAAAGAAAAGATTTTGTGGCAGAAACATAAAAATCTCTAATCACTATTATGTGTAAAATAACATTTTGGTTTTTATATTTACTATTTAATTTCTCATTCAGTAATAAGTGGTTCATTCATAAAAGATAATTCTTATATTCCCATACTTTTACAATTAAAATATATTTAATCAAAGCAATATTTTCCCATATAAATTAAAGTATCAGGAACTCTTTTGTTAATAATTTTGTATATTTTGAAATTTAGCACCATTTTATTTTTTTCAAGTTTTTATTTAAATTCTAGTTAGTTAACCTACAGTGTAATCTTAGTATCAGGTATAGAATTTAGTGATTTAAAACCATTTTAAATGTATATTTATTCATTCACTATTTGCCTACTGTGTGCTAAGTACATAAATATTAATTCTCTTAAATAGTTTACAATTTAGTTGAAGAAACTAATCAGTTTATAATAATATAAAAAAGACCCAATAAGAATGCTGAGCCAAATAGAGGCAAAATCATGTAGGAATACAGAAAAAGGTACAATTAACTCCGGCCATGGGATAGCAAATATGAAGATTCCACAGAAGTACCACCATTGGTGCTGTGTCTTGAAGAATGAGTAAGTTTCCAATACTGTAAAGAAAGTATTTCTAGGTAGAAGAAAGAACACGAACAAAAGCAAAATGTCATAAAAATGTGTGTTCATACCCTACAATCCAGCAGTTGTGCTACTAGATATTTACCCAAAGGATACAAAAATACAGATTCAAAGGGATACATGCATCCTAATGTTTACAGCAGCATTATAAAAAATAGCCAGAGCAAAGAGCCCAAATGTCCACTGACTGATGAGTGGATAAAGAGGATGTGGAATATGTACATAATGGACTCAGCCATTAAAAAGAATATGTTGTCATTTGCAGGGACATGGACGGAGTTGAAGTGTGTTTTGCTAAGTGAAATAAGAGAAAGACAAATACCATATGATCTCACTCATATGTGGAATTTAAGAAAAAAAATAGATGAACATAATGGGAAGAGGGAAAAGAAAAAAAGGAGAGAGGCAAACAATCCGTAAGAGACTCAACAATAGAAAACAAACTGAGTGTCGATGGAGGGATGTGGGTGGGGGATAGGCTAGATGGGCGATGGGGATTAAGGAGAGCACTTGTTATGATGGACATTGGGTATTGCATGTAAGTGATAAATTGCTGAATTCTACTCCAGAAACCAGTATTGCACTGTATGTTGACTACCTAAAATTTAAATTAAAAAAAAATAATTTTAAAAATGTGTTCAGGGTACAGCAAGTATTTCCATGTGGCTGGAACATAAGGTGAGTAAGGGGATGTAGAGGTCGCTTAGGATGCAAACAGACGCAAGTGACTTCAAATGACATGCGAAAAGGTGGTGCAAGTGGTGGTTCTTAATAAATGTTTATGCTGAACTAAGTTGAAATATAATAGCTGTGTAGGTTCCAAAGGCCAGAGTGTCAGCCACTCCTCTCACCAACCTTGTAACGCACAAACTGAATTTCTGAGGCCTATTCATATATATGCTCTACACAAATAGAAATCCTCAAAAAAAATCTCTTTGCATAAGGTAAAGAATACTCTCTCTGAAAATAATGATTTCTTACCAGTTTGGAACATATTTAGTTCCAGAATATAAATAAGAAGGTTGGGATTTTGTCAATCTTAATTTATAATATATTCCTAGCACCTAAAAGAATGCCTCGTACATAATATTCAGTAAATGTTTAATACATATGGTATATTTTAGCTATATATGCTGTCTTTTTTAATGGTAATAATAATCCTAATTAAGATTGGTCAAATTACCTTATAGGAATTGTCCCCACATAACAAAATTATTTCTGAACTCCAGCTTACAGGCCACATCTTCAAATAATAAGATAACTTAATACCCAGTCTCACACATACCTGCTTTGGATAATCACAGTTGGGATTTGTGGAGTTGATATTTAGATGAGATTTGGGATTTAGAATTGATCCTAGAATGGGTGAAGGCTTGATGATATTGGGATGAGTTAGATGTATTTCATGCATGAGACAAACATCAATTTTAGGGAGCCACAGTAGACTGTTTGGGGTTGAATAGTGTCCCCCCAAAATTCATGTCCATCCAAAACCCAGAATCTGACCTTATTTTGGAAATGGAGTCTTTGCAGATATCATTTGTTGAGATGAGGTAGTACCAAAGTAGAGTAGACCCTAAATTCAATATTGGTGTCCCTATAAGAAGGGAAGATACAGAGACACATAGGGTAAGAGGGCCATGTGGAGACAAAGATTAGAGTGACACAGCTACAAGCCAAGGACACCAAAGATTGTAACAAACAGCAGAAGCTAGGAGAGAGGCATAAAACAGATTCTCCATCAGAGGCCACAGAAGCCAACCAATCCCACCAACACCTTGACATTCAGACTTTTGATCTCCAAAACTATTAGAGAATAAATTTCTCTTGTTATAAGTCACCAGGTTTGGGATAATTTGTTGTGGCAGTCCAGGAAAATAAGACACATGGCAAAAGGAATTTTGGAGATATAATTAAGGTCTCAAATTAGTTAACCTTAAGCTATGCATATTATCAGGGTGGACCTGGCCTGATCACATGAGCCCTTTAAATCCAGGTCTACAGGAATTCTACAGAGTGGTAGGATCCTAGGTTCACCATGTCCCATGGATACAACTTAGCAACTACCAAATCCTAAATGCCTCAGAAATCAATCTGAAGACTAGCAAAACAAACTCCACAACTAAGGTAGGGAAGAGACTACATCAAAGAATGTAGGAATTGTAGAGACTCAGCTTGGGAGAGAAATGGATTGTGGAACTACAGTGGGGAGGGAGCCGTGATCTCAGAGGAGGGTGAGAGACATACTAGCACACAGGAGAATACACAGAAAAGACAAATCCCTATAGCAATGGACTTGGAAAGTGAGAAGTGGGTTTTGTGAGTTCTTTTAACCAACAGGGCTTAAAGCCTGGAGTTTTAAAGGTCTGCATGCTTGGATCTGGGAGACCTCAGAGGACATTGGGACTGCTTTTGAAGAAAAGGCAGGCAAACAGCCTGCAGACATACAGTGCAGAAACACCAATCTGAAGAGTGCCTGGGACACAGAATGGGGAGGTGAGGTTATTTACTCATCTTGGAGCATGTCCCAAAGAGGTAGCATTCAAAGGAGAGATCCCTCCAGAAACAAAGGAACTGGCTGGCATCATTTCCCTTCCTTGCCCTTCAGCATAAGCACAGGGCAGACACTTGCTATCTAACTTGCTTGTACCAGCCCTGCCCCCTCACCCTCTGGAAAAAATGCCCTTTCCAGTCACCCTTGGCTCAGTGTGATGGGCCCTCATTACCAGAAGATTGGCCCAAACCTTGCCAGCATCGTATCTCCTGACCTGGGAGTTTTTGTGAGGCCTCGGTTCTGGTGACAGTGGAGACATGTCTCATTTCACATGCAGACTAGTTAAAATGCACCATATTCAGGCCAGAGACCACACACTGCCCACAACAGGCAAATGGAACCTCTGAAAATGGCTAGCCTGAAGGATAAAGTGGTCAGGACACAACAGCAGAGCACACACTGAAGACACTCCCAGAAGTGCTAAGCCCTGGGAAAAAGAGGACACTACCTGCAGGGCTCTAGAGGACCTTTTCTTCATAAAGCCATTACCCTCAAGAACAGGAGACATAACTTACTTTCCTGGCACAGAGACTTAGACAAAATGAGAAGACAGAGGAATTTGTCCCAAATGAAAGAACAGGGCAAGGTCACAGCTGGAGATCTAAGTAAAACAAATATAAGTAACATGCCTGATGGAGAATTTAAAGCAATGATTTTCCTTGAGAGGAGGCTTGGGGCCCTTGGTGCAAGCCAGGCAGTCCTGAGCCAGTGGCCTCAGATCTGTCTGAAGCAGCAGTCACACCATGGTCCCACTGGTGCCATGTCATTCTGCAGCTCCTTTGGGGGTGAGGTTTTCCAGAACCACTTTGAGCCAGGTATCTGTGTATATGCCAAGTGTGACTATGAGCTTTTCTTCAGCTGCTCAAAGTATGCACGTGTGGCTAGCTTTCAATGAGACCACGCATGCTCATAGTGTGGCCAAGCATCAGAAGCACAATATACCTGAAGCCTTAAAAGTGTCCTATGGCAGCTATGGCAATGGGCTGGGCCCTGAGTTCCTGAATGGTGGCCCCAAGCCAGGACACTCCCACTTCTGAATACTTAGCTGCTCACTGAAGTTGAAAGCAAAGGAACTTCTGCCTCTCAGGAGCCACAGGGCACGCATTTCATACCCATTCCAGCTGAAAACCATGCCCTGTGGCCACTCTAATGATCCCACCTTGGAACTGGAAGCCCAGACACTCAGACAGGGAAGAGGGCTAGCTAAAGAATCAGGAAGTTGTAGTTCTGCACAGGTTCTTCTTGGGAAAAGCACTGGTTTGCAACAGTGGCTCATATCCTGCTGCCAGGATGGCCCCTGGAGGGCCCAGCTGTGGGTTTAACTTAGCCTCCTGCTCATGGGAGTCTCAAGCAGGTGGGCCCTAAGCCTATATTGTTTTGAATGATGATGCACTCCCATTTTATCTTCTCCTCAGCCCACTATCCCCTCCTTGCCTGAACTCACCCCTATGGGACCTGATTTTGAGACAGCCTCCAGCCCTCACCAGCTGTTCCAGCATGGGTCACTACATGATTTGCTCTGGTTAAACCCTCCCAGGCAGTCAGAGTGGTGATGATCTTGGACCCACTGGGAGAGTGGGCCAAGGGGACAGACTTCTGGTCTCTCAGTTATAAGAAGAGAAATCCTGAACCCTGTTTCACGGTCTGTGGGGGTGCACCTTGCCTCACTCAGGCTTAGGGAAGTGGCTATTGCTCCATTACCTTGATTGCATAAGGCCAGGGCTGGAGAGCTCAAAGCCCACAGCTCACACCATCCCAGGAATCAGTGACTATACTATCTTGCACAGGCTTTGAAACTCTTGCCATCTGGGAAGGTGGGTGATGCTGAAGCCCCTTCCCACCTTAACTCTTCTGTGGAGTAATCAGGAGACCAATAAACAAATGGAACCCCCAAAATAAAAAATAAATAAAGTAAATAAAGCAATGATCATAAGGATACTCACTAGACAAGAAAAGAGGGGAAGACATCAGTGAGACCATTAACAGAGATAAGGAATAACATAGCAGAGATAAAGGGTTCAATAAACGAAATGAGAAACATGCTTGATGGAATGAACAGCAGGCTGGGAGAAGCATGGTAATAAAATAATGGCCTAGAAGACAATAATGGGAAGTAAGCTGAACAAAAGAGAGAAAAAAATTATGCAAAACAAGAATAGACTTAGGGAACTCAGTGACTCCATCAAACATAATAGCATTCTTATTATAGGAGTCCCAGAAGAGGAAGAGAGAGAAAGGGGGCAGAAAATTGAAGAAATAATAGCTAAAAACGTCACTAATCTGAAGGAAACAGATATCCAGATCTAGGAGGTACAGAGAACCCCCAACAAAATCAACAAAAGCAGGCAGCCCGGGTGGCTCAGCAGTTTAGTGCCACCTTCAGCCCAAGGCGTGACCCTGGAGACCCAGGATCGAGTCCCACATCGGACTCCCTGCGAGGAGCCTGCTTCTCCCTCTGCCTGTGTCTCTGCCTCTCTTTCTCTCTGTGTCTCTCATGAATAAATAAATAAAATCTTTTTTAAAAAATCAACAGAAGCAGACCCACAGTAAGACATATTGTTTTTTAAATTTTATCTTAAGTAGGCTCCACACCCGGTATGGGGATGAAACTCACAACCCTAAGATCAAGAGTCTCATGCTTTACTGACAGAGCCAGCCAGGTGCCCTACCAAGACATATTATGATTTAGATGGCAAAATATAGTAATAAAGAAAAAAATATTAAA
Organism: Canis lupus dingo; assembly: GCF_003254725.2. Taxonomy (NCBI): domain Eukaryota; kingdom Metazoa; phylum Chordata; class Mammalia; order Carnivora; family Canidae; genus Canis; species Canis lupus. The sequence goes on from NC_064245.1 coordinate 71,963,763, forward strand.
AGCAGCAGGACAAAAGAAGATAGTTACATACAATGGAACCACCATAAAACTATCGATGGATTTTCCATTAGAAACTTTCCAAGCCAGAAAGAGGTGGCATGATATATTCAAAGTACTAAATGGGAAAAACTTGCAGGCAAGAATACTGTATCCAGCAAGGCTATCATTTGGAATAGAAGGGAAAAAAGAATTTCCCAAAAAAACCTAAGGGAGCTTGTGACCACTAAACTGCCCTACAAGAAATATTAAAGAGGACTTTGAGTGGAAAGAAAAGACCAAAAATGACAGTATGAAGGCAGGAAATAAAAGAGCAGCAAAAATGAATTCTATAAAAAATCAGTCAAGGAACTCACAAAATAGAAGGATATAAAGTATGATACCATATACCTAAAACATGAGGAAGAGAAAAGAATGGGTTCAAACTTAGACAACTATCGGGATCCCTGGGTGGCGCAGCGGTTTAGCGCCTGCCTTTGGCCCAGGGCGCTATCCTGGAGACCCGGGATCGAATCCCACGTCGGGCTCCTGGTGCATGGAGCCAGCTTCTCCCTCTACTTGTGTCTCTGCCTCTCTCTCTCTGTGTCTCTCATGAATAAATAAATAAAATCTTTAAAAAAAAAAAACTTAGACAACTATCAACTTAATATAGACTGCTATATGCAGAAGTTATATACAAACCTAAGGGTAACCACAAATAGAACACTACTAATAAACAGGCAAAGAATAAAGAGAAAGAAATCCAAATATATCACTAAAGAAAACCAGCAATTCATGAAAGAGAGAACAAGGATGGATCAGAGGAAATCTTCAGAAACAACCACAAAACAAGTAATAAAATGGGAATACATATGTATCTATCAATAATTACTTTGAATGTAAATGGACTAAATGCTCCAATCATAAGACGCAGGGTGACAGAATGGATAAAAAAAAAAAAAAACAAGACCCATCTATATGCTGCCTACAAGAGACTCATTTCAGACCTAAACACATCTGCAGATTGACAATGAGGGGAAGGGAAGGGGAAACATTTATCATGCGAATGGATGTCAAAAGAAGGCCAGAATAGCAATACTTGTATCAGACAAAATAGACTTAAAAAAAAAAAAAAAAAAAACTGTAACAAGAGACAAAGAAGGACATTGTATAATGATAAAGGAAACAATCCAACAAGAAGATGTAACAATTGTAAATATTTATGCACCCAACATGGGAGCACCCAAATACATAAAACAGTTAATAACCAATTTAAAGGAACTAATTCATAATAATACAATAATAGAAGGGACCTTAACACCCCATTTACATCAATGGATAGATTATCTAAACAGAAAGTCAACAAGCAAACAATGGCTTTGAATGACACCCTGGACTAGATGGACTTAACAGATATATTCAGAACAGTCCACTCTAAAACAGAATACACATTCTTTTCAAGTGCACACGCAACATTTTCTGAATAGATCACATGTTAGGCTACAAAACAGGCCTCCACAAACTCAAAAACACTGAAATAATACCATGCATCTTTTCTGACCACTGCTATGAAACTAAAAGTCAACAAGAAGAAATCTGGAAAGACCACAAATACATGGAGGTTAAATCACATGCTACTAAATGATGAATGGTTCATCTAAGAAATGAAAGAAAAAATTAAACAGTACATGGAAAGAAATGAAAATGAAAACACACTGGTTCGAAACCTTTGGGATGCAGCAAAAGCAGTTCTAAAAGGGAAGTTTATAGCAATACAGCTCTACCTCAAAAGCGAGAAAAATCTCAAATAAACAACTATCCTTACACCCAAAGGACCTAGAAAAAGAACAACAAACAAAACCTAAAACCAACTGAAGGAAGGAAATAATAAAGATTAGAGCAGAAATAAATGTTATAGAAACTAAAAACCAATAGAACAGATCAATGAAACCAGGAAGCTGATTCTTTGAAAAAAGAAATAAATAAAATTGATAGACCTCTAGCCAGAATTACCAAAGAAAAAAGGAGAAAGGATCCAGATAAATAAAATCACAAATGAGAGAGGAGATTTAATAACCAACACCACAGAAATACAACCAATTATAATAGGATATTATGAAAAACTATATGCCAACAAGTTGGACAACCTAGAAGAAATGAAAAAATTCCTAGAAACATATAACCTGAAACAAGAAGAAATAGAAAATTTGAACAGACCAATTACCAGCAAAGAAATTGAATCAATAATCAAAAAGCTCTCAACAAACGAAAGTCCAGGACCAGGTGGCTTCCCATAGGAATTCTGCCAAACATTTAAAGAAGAGTTAGTACCTATTCTTCTTAAATTATTTCAAAAAATAAAAGAGGAAGGAAAACTTCCAAATTCATTCTATGAGTCCAGCATTACACTGATGCCAAAACCAGGTAAAGATGCCACAGAAAAAGAAAACTAGAGGCCAGTATCTCTGAGGAACAGAGATGCAAAATTCTCAACAAAATACTAGCAAATCAAGTCCAATAATATATTTAAGAAATCATTCACCACGATCTGATGTATTTATTCCTGGGTGATAAGAGTGGTTCAAAATTCCCAAATCAATCAATGTGAAACATCACATCAATAGAAAAAAGGATAAGAACCGTATGATCACTTCAGTAGATGCAGAAAAAACATTTGAAGGATGCCTGGGTGGCTTAGTCAGTTAAGCATCTGACTCTCCATCTCAGCTCAGGTCTTGATCTCAAGGTTGTGAGTTCAGGCCCCATGTTGGGCTCCACACTGGCTGTGAGCCTACTTAAAAAAATAATAATAATAAGGGTCCTAAATGAGAAGAACATGCAACCAAGAATACTTTATCCAGCAAGGCTCTCATTCAAAATGGAAGGAGAGATAAAGAGCTTCCAAGACAGGCAGCAACTAAAAGAATATGTGACCTCCAAACCAGCTCTGCAAGAAATTTTAAGGGGGACTCTTAAAATTCCCCTTTAAGAAGAAGTTCAGTGGAACAGTCCACAAAAACAAAGACTGAATAGATATGATGACACTAAACTCATATCTCTCAATAGTAACTCTGAATGTGAACGGGCTTAATGACCCCATCAAAAGGCGCAGGGTTTCAGACTGGATAAAAAAGCAGGACCCATCTATTTGCTGTCTACAAGAGACTCATTTTAGACAGAAGGACACCTACAGCCTGAAAATAAAAGGTTGGAGAACCATTTACCATTCGAATGGTCCTCAAAAGAAAGCAGGGGTAGCCATCCTTATATCAGATAAACTAAAATTTACCCCAAAGACTGTAGTGAGAGATGAAGAGGGACACTATATCATACTTAAAGGATCTATTCAACAAGAGGACTTAACAATCCTCAATATATATGCTCCGAATGTGGGAGCTGCCAAATATATAAATCAATTATTAACCAAAGTGAAGAAATACTTAGATAATAATACACTTATACTTGGTGACTTCAATCTAGCTCTTTCTATACTCGATAGGTCTTCTAAGCACAACATCTCCAAAGAAACGAGAGCTTTAAATGATACACTGGACCAGATGGATTTCACAGATATCTACAGAACTTTACATCCAAACTCAACTGAATACACATTCTTCTCAAGCGCACATGGAACTTTCTCCAGAATAGACCACATATTGGGACACAAATCGGGTCTGAACCGATACCAAAGGATTGGGATTGTCCCCTGCATATTCTCGGACCATAATGCCTTGAAATTAGAACTAAATCACAACAAGAAGTTTGGAAGGACCTCAAACACGTGGAGGTTAAGGACCATCCTGCTAAAAGATAAAAGGGTCAACCAGGAAATTAAGGAAGAATTAAAAAGATTCATGGAAACTAATGAGAATGAAGATACAACCGTTCAAAATCTTTGGGATGCAGCAAAAGCAGTCCTAAGGGGGAAATACATCGCAATACAAGCATCCATTCAAAAACTGGAAAGAACTCAAATACAAAAGCTAACCTTACACATAAAGGAGCTAGAGAAAAAACAACAAATAGATCCTACACCCAAGAGAAGAAGGGAGTTAATAAAGATTCGAGCAGAACTCAACGAAATCGAGACCAGAAGAACTGTGGAACAGATCAACAGAACCAGGAGTTGGTTCTTTGAAAGAATTAATAAGATAGATAAACCATTAGCCAGCCTTATTAAAAAGAAGAGAGAGAAGACTCAAATTAATAAAATCATGAATGAGAAAGGAGAGATCACTACCAACACCAAGGAAATACAAACGATTTTAAAAACATATTATGAACAGCTATACGCCAATAAATTAGGCAATCTAGAAGAAATGGACTGCATTCCTGGAAAGCCACAAACTACCAAAACTGGAACAGGAAGAAATAGAAAACCTGAACAGGCCAATAACCAGGGAGGAAATTGAAGCAGTCATCAAATACCTCCCAAGACACAAGAGTCCAGGGCCAGATGGCTTCCCAGGGGAATTTTATCAAACGTTTAAAGAAGAAATCATACCTATTCTCCTAAAGCTGTTTGGAAAGATAGAAAGAGATGGAGTACTTCCAAATTCGTTCTATGAAGCCAGCATCACCTTAATTCCAAAACCAGACAAAGACCCCACCAAAAAGGAGAATTACAGACCAATATCTCTGATGAACATGGATGCAAAAATTCTCAACAAGATACTGGCCAATAGGATCCAACAGTACATTAAGAAAATTATTCACCTATGACCAAGTAGGATTTATCCCTGGGACACAAGGCTGGTTCAACACCCGTAAAACAATCAATGTGATTCATCATATCAGCAAGAGAAAAACCAAGAACCATATGATCCTCTCATTGGATGCAGAGAAAGCATTTGACAAAATACAGCATCCATTCCTGATCAAAACTCTTCAGAGTGTAGGGATAGAGGGAACATTCCTCGACATCTTAAAAGCCATCTATGAAAAGCCCACAGCAAATATCATTCTCAATGGGGAAGCACTAGGAGCCTTTCCCCTAAGATCAGGAACAAGACAGGGATGTCCACTCTCACCACTGCTGTTCAACATAGTACTGGAAGTCCTAGCCTCAGCAATCAGACAACAAAAAGACATTAAAGGCATTCAAATTGGCAAAGAAGAAGTCAAACTCTCCCTCTTCGCCGATGACATGATACTCTACATAGAAAACCCAAAAGTCTCCACCCCAAGATTGCTAGAACTCATACAGCAATTCGGTAGCGTGGCAGGATACAAAATCAATGCCCAGAAGTCAGTGGCATTTCTATACACTAACAATGAGACTGAAGAAAGAGAAATTAAGGAGTCAATCCCATTTACAATTGCACCCAAAAGCATAAGATACCTAGGAATAAACCTAACCAAAGATGTAAAGGATCTATACCCTCAAAACTATAGAACACTTCTGAAAGAAATTGAGGAGGACACAAAGAGATGGAAAAATATTCCATGCTCATGGATTGGCAGAATTAATATTGTGAAAATGTCAATGTTACCCAGGGCAATATACACGTTTAATGCAATCCCTATCAAAATACCATGGACTTTCTTCAGAGAGTTAGAACAAATTATTTTAAGATTTGTGTGGAATCAGAAAAGACCCCGAATAGCCAGGGGAATTTTAAAAAAGAAAACCATATCTGGGGGCATCACAATGCCAGATTTCAGGTTGTACTACAAAGCTGTGGTCATCAAGACAGTGTGGTACTGGCACAAAAACAGACACATAGATCAGTGGAACAGAATAGAGAATCCAGAAGTGGACCCTGAACTTTATGGGCAACTAATATTCGATAAAGGAGGAAAGACTATCCACTGGAAGAAAGACAGTCTCTTCAATAAATGGTGCTGGGAAAATTGGACATCCACATGCAGAAGAATGAAACTAGACCACTCTCTTTCACCATACACAAAGATAAACTCAAAATGGATGAAAGATCTAAATGTGAGACAAGATTCCATCAAAATCCTAGAGAAGAACACAGGCAACACCCTTTTTGAACTCGGCCATAGTAACTTCTTGCAAGATACATCCACGAAGGCAAAAGAAACAAAAGCAAAAATGAACTATTGGGACTTCATCAAGATAAGAAGCTTTTGCACAGCAAAGGATACAGTCAACAAAACTCAAAGACAACCTACAGAATGGGAGAAGATATTTGCAAATGACATATCAGATAAAGGGCTAGTTTCCAAGATCTATAAAGAACTTATTAAACTCAACACCAAAGAAACAAACAATCCAATCATGAAATGGGCAAAAGACATGAACAGAAATCTCACAGAGGAAGACATAGACATGGCCAACATGCATATGAGAAAATGTTCTGCATCACTTGCCATCAGGGAAATACAAATCAAAACTACAATGAGATACCACCTCACACCAGTGAGAATGGGGAAAATTAACAAGGCAGGAAACCACAAATGTTGGAGAGGATGCGGAGAAAAGGGAACCCTCTTACACTGTTGGTGGGAATGTGAACTGGTGCAGCCACTCTGGAAAACTGTGTGGAGGTTCCTCAAAGAGTTAAAAATAGACCTGCCCTACGACCCAGCAATTGCACTGTTGGGGATTTACCCCAAAGATACAAATGCAATGAAACGCCGGGACACCTGCACCCCGATGTTTATAGCAGCAATGGCCACGATAGCCAAACTGTGGAAGGAGCCTCGGTGTCCAACGAAAGATGAATGGATAAAGAAGATGTGGTTTATGTATACAATGGAATATTACTCAGCTATTAGAAATGACAAATACCCACCATTTGCTTCAACGTGGATGGAACTGGAGGGTATTATGCTGAGTGAAGTAAGTCAGTCGGAGAAGGACAAACATTATATGTTCTCATTCATTTGGGGAATATAAATAATAGTGAAAGGGAATATAAGGGAAGGGAGAAGAAATGTGTGGGAAATATCAGAAAGGGAGACAGAACGTAAAGACTGCTAACTCTGGGAAACGAACTAGGGGTGGTAGAAGGGGAGGAGGGCGGGGGGTGGGAGTGAATGGGTGACGGGCACTGGGTGTTATTCTGTATGTTAGTAAATTGAACACCAATAAAAAATAAATTAAAAAAAAAAAAGAAAGAAAAATATGTGAAGTTAGAAAGACAAAGTGGATACCAGGGGATTTATTTTACAACAATTTGTTAGGGTGTTCACTTACATTTTTTAATAGTTTTACATATATTACATAATTTGACAAAACGTTTATCCCTTTTCTAAGTCAGCAAAAATATACATTTAATTGGGTAAAGTAATTCTTCAATAAACATTTGTTGAATGAATGTACAAATAAATGAATGATTTCAAAAAATAATAATAATAATAATAAATAAATAAATAAATAAATAAGCATTTGCAGAATACAACATCCATTCATGATAAAAACCCTCAAAACCCTCAACAAAGTAGGTTTGGAGGGAACATACCTCAACATAATAAAGGCCATATATCAAAGACCCATAGATAATATCATCTTTAGTGGGGAAAAACTGAGAATCTTTCTTTTTTCCCCAAGGTCAGAAATAAGACAAGGATGTACATTCTCACCACTTTCATTCAACATAGTACTGGAAGCCCTAGCCACAGCAATCAGAGAACAACAACAACAACAACAACAACATAAAAGGCATCTAAATCAGCAGGGAAGAAGTAAAACTTTCACTATTTGCAAATAACATACATGCAAATGTATAGGAAACCCATAGGACTCCACTAAAAAACTGCTAAAACTGATTCATGAATTCAGCAAAGTTGCAGGATGCAAATCAAGATACAGGAATCTGTTGCATTTCTATACGCCAATAATTAAGCAGCAGAAAGAGAAATTAAGAAAACAATCCCATTTACAATTGCACCAAAAATAATGCCTAGGTATAAACCCAAAGAGGTAAAAGACCTGTACTCTAAAAACTATAAAACACTGATAAAAAAAATTGAAGATGACATAAAGAAATGCAAAGATATTCTATGCTCAAGGATTGTGAGAATTGTTAAATATTAAAATGTCTATACTACCCAAAGCAATCCACACATTTAATGCAATATCTATCAAAATACCATCAGCATTTGTCATAGAACTAGAACAAACAATCCTTAAATTTGTAGGGAACCACAAAAGACCCCGAACAGCCACAGCAATCTTTAAAAAAAAGCAAAGATGGGACGCCTGGGTGGCTCAGTGGTTGAGCGTCTGCTTTTGGCCCAGGGCATGATCCTAGAGTCCTGGGATCGAGTCCCGCATCGGGCTCCGTGCAGGGAGCCTGCTTCTCCTCTCTCTGCCTGTGTCTCTGCCTCTCTCTCTGTGTGTCTCGTGAATAAATAAATAAAATCTTAAAAAAAAAAAAAAAAGCAAAGCTGGAGGCATCACAATTCCAGACTTCAATATGTATTTCAAAGCTGTGGTGATCAAAATAGTATAGTACTGGCACAAAAACAGATACATAGATTAACAGAACAGAATAGAAAATCCAGAAATAAACCCACAATTATATGGACAATTTATCTTTGACAAAGCAGGAAAGAATATCCAATGGGAAAAAGACAGTCTCTTTAACAAGTAGTGTTGGGAAAACTGGACAGCCACATGCAAAAGAATGAAATTGGATCACTTTTTTACATCATACACAAAAATAAGTACAAAATAGATTAAAGACCCATCTGTGAGACCTGAAACCATAAGAATCTTAGTAAAGAGCATAGGCACTAATTTCTCTGACATCAGGTGTAGCAAGTTTTTTCTAAATAGATCCCCTAAGTCAAGGAAAGCAAAAGCAAAAATAAGCTATTGGGATTACATTAAAATAAAAAGCTTCTGCACAGCAAAGGAAACAATCAACATAACTAAAAGGCGACCTGAGGAATGGGAGATGATATTTGCAAATGACGTATCCAGTAAAGGGTTAGTATCCAAGATTATATAAAGAACTTATAAAACCCAACACCCCAAATCTGAATAATCCAATTTAAAAATGGGCGGAAGACAAGAAAAGACATTTCTCCAAAGAAGACATCCATATGGCCAACAGACACATGAAAAGATGGTCATCATCACTTATCATCAGGGAAATGCAAATCAAAACTACAATGAGATAGCACATCAACCAGTCAAAATGGCTAAAAATCAACAACACAAGAAACAAGTGTTGGCGAGAATATGGAGAAAAAGGAATACTCATGCACTGTTGGTGGAAAAAGCAAACCGGGCAGCTGGGTGGCTCAGCGGTTTAGCACTGCCTTCAGCCCAGGGCGTGATCCTGGAGACCCAGGATCGAGTCCCATGTTGGGCTCCCTGCATGGAGCCTGCTTCTCCCTCTGCCTGTGTCTCTGCGTCTCTCATGAATAAATAAATAAAATCTTTTTTAAAATAAAGAAAAAGAAAACTGATGCAGACACTGGAAAAGTGGCTTTTGAGGATCCTCAAAAAGTTAAAAATAGAACTACCCTAGGATGAAGCAATCTCACTACTTGGTATTTACCCAAAGAATACAAAAACACTAATTCCAAGGGATACAGTGCACCCCTGTATTTATAGGAGCACTATTTACAATAGCCAAAATATGGAAACAATTCAAATGTCCATTGCTTGAGGAATGGATACAGAAGCTACACACACACACACACACACACACAATGGAATATTATTCAGTCATAAAAAAGAATGAAATCTTGCCATTGGCAATGACATGGATAGAGCTAAAGAGTATAATGCTAAGTGAAATAAGTCAGTCAGAGAAAGAAAATGCCATACAAATTCACTCGTATGTGGAATTGAAGAAACAAAACAAGCAAGCAAAGGGAAAAAGAAAGGCAAGCCAAGAAACAGACTCTTCAGTATAGTGAACAAACTGGTGTTTACCAGAGGGGAGGTGAGTGGGGAGTTAGGGGAAATAGTGAAGGGGATTAAGAGTATACTTATCATGATGTTCACTGAGTAAGGTATAGAATTGTTCGATCACTCTATCATATATCTGAAATGAATATAGCATTGTATGTTTACTATACTGGAATTAAAATTTTTTAAATATTTAAGAGATAATCTAAAAACTATTTGTAATTTATATGAAAAAGTTAATATATGTAATATACAATAAAACATATAAAAAGAAAAAGATGAATAATACAGTTGAAAAAATGGTAAAGAACACAAGCAGACAACTTGCAAATTAATAGCAATAGCCATAACAATGAACATTTATTGAACATTTATGTATCAACATATTAATATATTCAATCTCCATAATGATCCATTAAGGTAGATAATATCGTATCCCATGTTACAGCTACTTCTCCTTCTTCTCCTTTCACAACACCTTTCTCACACAACAAAAATAGGCACCTATCTCATCTTAGTGCACTGTCCCAGGATGTTAAAATCTCTAGGGGGCTAACAAAAAGACAACTCAAGACTGGTTTTCCTCTCCCAATGCAAAACAGAGTTTAGGTAAGAAATCTTGAAGAGGGTTCCAAACTCTTACCAAAGCTCTGTTCTTGAACTAACTTCTTGCTTCCTGCCCCCCTCCCCTTCTCACTCCCTTCCTGTCCTCCCTCTCCTTCCCTCCCCTTCTCTCTCCTTCCTTATTTCTATCTTTGAATTATAATTAGAAATAAATCACACAGGCATATTAACATGTTTATTTAAATTAATAAGTCAGACTTTTCCTGATGAGGTTAATTTGGTTTTAGCAATGAGAACTAGTTTTGTAAAACAGGTAACAGATGATATATTTTTCCACAAATTAAGTAAGATAAATGTGCAGCTCCAAAGATTTAACAGAAATATACTTAAATCCCATGTAATATAATATTCCAGAAATATTCTGCAATTATTTAAATTTATGATGAAAAATATTAGATGTCAACTTTATTTTTTTTTTAATTTTTATTTATTTATGATAGTCACAGAGAGAGAGAGAGGCAGAGACACAGGCAGAGGGAGAAGCAGGCTCCATGCACCGGGAGCCCGATGTGGGACTCGATCCCGGGTCTCCAGGATCGCGCCCTGGGCCAAAGGCAGGCGCCAAACCGCTGCGCCACCCAGGGATCCCCCAGATGTCAACTTTAAAACGGAAAAAGATCACAGTTATTTAAAAAATGGTAGGGAGTATTTGAACAAAAATGTTTGAAGACTACGGCTCTGAAACCTTCAACACTACACTGCCAGTCAGTAACTGCAAAAGTGCCCAACCTCATTCACGGAGAAATGGAAATTAATTAGATTGGTAAAGATTTAAGTCTGATAAAACACAGCATTGGTGAAGCTGTGGAGAAATAGATTAATAAGAGTGTATATTTTGGTGAGTAATTTGAGAAGACCAATTACAATTTAAAATGTCCACAACTTTTGGTTCCTGAAAACCTGAAAGATTACACATCAAACTGTTAACATGATTATTTTTAAGAGCCTGGAATTTAGAAAAATTCATTCTTTTTAAATTTGGTATTTCTGTAATGTTTGAAGTTTTTACAGTAGAGAATGAGGCGGGGAAAGTAGCATAAACCCAAGGCAAGTATCATGATAGCTAAAGTCCAAAAATGAGCTATTTTTGGAATATTAAAAGGAAATTTAAACAACAGGTGATTAGATTCAATGGCATATAATACTGCTTTCAGACCTAAATTCTCCTACTTTGGGAATTAAGAAATGATTCTCAAAAGCCATACAGTATACTTCCTTAAGCAATTCATAAGCTCTTTCAACAGCATCCTTAGCAAGTAGTTAAATCTCTTGAATATATATTTACTCTCCAATTTTAGCCCAAAACCCACATTATTCTATCTTCATGTCTTTAAATATTACCTGTGTCTTTTATACCATATCATGGATTAATCATTCATCATGGCTTACCTGAAATAAAATCTAATGAAATAAAATGCAGATGTTTCTCCATTTTTGCCATAGTATAGTCGTAGAAAACATCCCTGACAGACAAAATCGTTCACATTACGAATTTGGTTATATACCCGCAATAATTCTCTTTGCCACTAGATGGTGATTTAGCTAATGCAGTGTTGGGAAGCTATCAGAACAGGAGGTTGGCCCTTAGCCACCAATAGGAGCTACTACTACGTAAGGAAGTAAAGTTCACTAAGAAGGAAAATACAAGCATAATTAACATATCCACTTGTGAACAGCAAAGGAAAAGATATCAAGTTAAAAGGAAGGAGCAAACCATATACATGTTAAGAACCTTCTGTAAGAATTAAAGGGAAAGTTCTGAACATGACAAATAAGTAAAAAATAGAAGACATGTTTTAAAATACCTATCATACAGTCTTGAAGAACTAATTGGTGCCATGTATTTTTAGATCTACTCTTTATTTTGATGTCCACAGTTCAGATGGAATAGTGCTCTTCCCCTCTACGCCTACTTCCCTGTAGCATTTAACCCAGAATCTACTTGAATTATTTAGGCCATTTTTACCTCCGTCTTTGTGAGGGACAAAGGCTACAAGGGGCTAAGAAATGTGTTTTCAGATAATAAACATCCAATTAAATAATTTTCTATCTCCTTCCTAAGGTTTTTTTATATACTTATTTTTCTTGTACTGAGGCATACATGTATATAAAACTCGGGATATAAATATTTAGACCCAATTTAATCCAAAAACCAATCAACTCAAAGTGAAAATGCCTTTAGCTTTACTAACAACAAAAAAGAATTTTTAGTAGTACAAGAGAATGCTCATGCCAAGCCATTGTAAAGGCTCTACAGAATTTACATTATAGTTGTAAGAAGTTAGCTTATTTGGTCATGTTAAAGTATAACGAAAAGGATGTGGAATGTCTTCACATAACTTAGAGAATCATAATCATTCACTCTCAGAAATATTTGAATTCAAAACGATCCTTTCCTTTCTTACCTATAAGGCTGTACTTTATTCCCCAGGTCCTGAAATTCCAGTGCTTTTTTAACAACAGCTTCATTTTCTTCTGGATAAACTGAACATGTGCAATAAACGACTGCTTGAGCTTTAGTAACTATAAAGAAGGTGTAATTAATAATAATGACCCTATTAACAATCCTAAACAGATTTATATTTCCAAACATCTATTTGATACTACTACCACATGGTTGTGAAAGGAATGATTTCCATAAATGCTTGCATGATTTCCCTTTAAAGCACACATTAATAATGTAAATCTGTGGCCAATAAGTAAAGTAAATCTAACTGGATTGTATAGAAATTGAAAATTCTTTTTTTTTTAAGTTTTTATTTAAATCCCAGTTAGAAAAAATAAATAAATCCCAGTTAGTTAACATACAGTATAATATTAAAAGTTTCAGGTGTAGAATTTAGTGATTCATCACTTACATACAACATCCAGTGCTCATCCCAACAAGTACACTCCTTAATTACTCATCATCCATTTAACCCATCCCCCATCCACCTCCCTTCCAGCTTGTTCTCTATAGTTAAGAGTCTGCTTTCCGGTTTGCCTCTCTCTTTTTCACCCTATGTTCATCTGTTTTGTTTCTTAAATTCCACATATGAGTAGAATCATATGGTATTTGTCTTTCTCTGACTTCATTTACTCTCTAGTTCCATTCACATTGTTGCAAATGGCAGTATTTCATTCCTTTTCATGGCTGCCTACATTCCATTGTGTGTGTGTGTGTGTGTGTGTGTGTGTGTGTGTGTGTGTGTATATACCACCCCTTCTTTATCCACTCATCAGTCGATGGACAAATGGGCTCTTTCCATAATTTGGCTTTTGTTGATAATGCTGCCATAAACACCAGGCTGCATGTATCCCTTGGGATCAGTATTTTTGTATCCTTTGGGTAAATACCTAGTAGTGCAATTACTGGATCATAGGGTAGTTCTATTTTTAACTTTTTGAGGAACCTCCATACTACATTCCAGAGTGGTTGCACCAGTTTGCATTCCCACCACCAGCATTAAGAGGGTTCCCCTTTCTCCACATCCTCACCAACACCTACTGTTTCCTGTGTAGCCATTCTGACTGGTGTGAGGTGGTATCTCATTGTTGTTTTGATTTGTATTTCTCTATTGATGAATAATGTTGAGCATCTTTTCAAGTGCCCGTTAACCATCTGGATGTCTTCTTTGGAAAAATGTATTCAAGTCTTCTGCCTTCTTAACTGGATTATTTGGTTTTGGGTGTTGACTTTGATAAGTTCTTTATAAATTGTGGTTACTAAACCTTTATTGGATATATATTATTTGCAAATATCTTCTCCCACTCTGGAGCTTGCCTTTTAGTTTGGTTGACTGTTTCCTTTGCTGTGCAAAAGCTTTTTATCTTGATGAAGTCTCAATAGTTCAGTTTTGCTTTTGTTTCCCTTGCCTTTAAAGACATGTTTAGCAAGAAGTTGCTGTAGCTGAGGTCAAAGAGGTTGCTGCCTGTGTTCTCCTCTAGGATTTTGATGGGTTCTTGTCTCACATTTAGGTCTTTAATCCATTTTGAACTTATTTTTGTGTATGGTGTAAGAAAGTGGTCCAGTTTCATTCTTTTGTATGTTGCTGTCCAGTTTTCCCAACACCATTTGTTGAAGAGACTTTTTCCTACTGGATATTCTTTCTTTCTTTATTGAAGATTAGTTGTGGGTCCATTTCCAGGTTTTCTGTTCTGTATCATGGGTCTATGTGTCTGTTTTTGTGCCAGTACCATACTGTCTCGACCATTACAGCTTTATAACTTGAAGTCCAGAATTGTGATGCCTCCGGCTTTGCTTTTTTTAAGATTTCTTTGGCTATTCAGTCTTTTGTGGTTTTCTACAAATTTTAGGATTGTTTGTTCTAATTCTGTGAAAAATGCTGGTGGTATCTTGAAAGGGATCACATTAAACGTGTAGATTGCTTATCTTAACAGTATTTGTTCTCCCAATCCATGAGCATGGAATGTTTTTCCTTTTCTTTGTGTCACTTTCAATTTCTTTCACCAGTGTTTTATACTGTTCAGAGTATAGATCTTTTACCTCTTTAGTTAGCTTTATTCCTATGTATCTTACAGTTTTGGTGCAATTGCACATGGGATCAATTCCTTGATTTCTCTTTCTGCTGTTTCATTATTGGTGTATAGAAGTGCAACAGACTTCTGTCCATTGATTTTGTATCCTGTGACTTTACTGAATTCATGTTATCAGTTCTAGTACTTTTTTGGTGGAGTCTTTTGGGTTTTCTAAATAGAGTATTGTGTGATCTGCAAATAGTGAAGGCTTGACTTCCTCCTTGCTGATTTGGATGCCTTTTATTTCTTTTTGTTGTCTGATTGCTGAGGCTAGGGCTTCCAGTACTATGTTAAATAACAGTAGTGACAGTGGACATACCTCTCTTGTTACTGACCATAGAGGAAAAGTTCTCAGTTTTTCATCATTGAGGATGATATTAACTATGGATTTTTCATAGTCGAGGTATGTTCCCTCTATCCCTACTTTGTTGAGGCTTTTTCATGAATGGATGTAGATTTTATCAAATGCTTTTTCTGCAACTATAGAGAGGATCATATGGTTCTTATACTTTCTTTTATTAATGTGGTGTATCATGTTGATTGATTTGCCAATGTTGAACCACCCTTGCAGCCCAGGAATAAATCCCACTTGATCGTAGTAAATGATTCCTTTAACATACTGTTGGACTTCATTTGCTAGTATTTTGTTGAGAACTTTTGCATCCATGTTCATCAGGATTATTAGCCTATAATTCTCCTTTTTAGTGGGGCCTTTGTCTGGTTTTGGAATCAAGGTAATAATGGCCCCATATAATGAGTTTGGGAGTTTTCCTTCCATTTCTATTTTTTGGAACAGTTGGAGAAGAATAGGTATTAACCCTTTTTTAAATGTTTAGCAGAATTCCCCTGGGAAGCCATCTGGCCCTGGACTTTTGTTTGCTGAGAGAGCTGTTTTATTTTGCTTTTTAAAGATTTTTTTAAATTTGTTTGAGAGAGAGGGAGTTTGTGGGGAGAGGCAGAGGGAGAGGGTGAAGGAAAGAATACTTAAGTAGACTCACCACTGAGTGTGGAAGCCCATTGGAGACTAAATCCCAGGACCCTGAGAGATCATGACCTGAGTCGAAATCAAGAGTCAGATTCTTAACCAACTGAGCCACCTAGGCACCCCTGTTGGGAGATTTTTGTTGGTTATCAGTCTGTTCAAGTTTTCTATTTCTTCTTGTTTTGGTTTTGGTAGTTTATATGTTTATATGTTTCTAGGAATTTATCCATTTCTTCTAGGTTGTCCCAATTTGTTGGCATAGAGTTTTTCATAATATCTCTTATAATTGTATTTCTGTAGTGTTGGTTATTATTTCTTCTCTCTCATTTGTGATTTTATTTTTTATTTATTTATTTATTTATTTATTTTCATTTGTGATTTTATTTATTTGGGTCCTTTCTCTTTTCTTTTTGGTAAGTCTGGGTAGGGGTTTATCAACTTGATTAATGTTTTTAAAGAACCAGCTCCTGATTTCATTGATCTGTCTGGAAATTGGAAATTCAATCAATGTGATCAAGCCAGTCACAAACACAAATACTACTACTACTACTACTGAGCTTGATACTTCAGGCATTCTCCCCATGAGCCATATCACATAACTAGAAACAGACTTAGATATGAATTCCAGTTATTTACTTAACTGCTGTATGAACCTGGGAAAATTACATAAACTCTCATTTTTCTTCTGTAAAATGAGATACTACTACTATCTGCACTCATTTATTCACACATATCAAGCACCTACTACGAGCTAAGCACTATTCTAGGCATCCAAGATATACAGACAAAAATCCTTGCCCCTGGGAAGCTTGTTTTCCATGTTTTATTAACATGATAAGACACAAACAGTTAAATCATATCATATCTTTAGGAGGTGGTAAGTGCTATAGAGAAAAAGCAGTGATGGAGGGTAGTTTCAGATGATATTGTAATTTTAAATAATGTGATCCGAGAGAGCATCAAAAAATTCTTTACCAACTTTCTAATCTTCCAACCATTTATTTCATAGATCATATATATATGAACTCATATATATATATGTGTTCAAATTAATATTTATGAGTAGCATCAACAGACTGGCTCTGTACTTTCCATTTGCCTTATTTCTACCTCATTTATGTTCTATCTTTATGTAATGAATTATCTATAACTATATATTTATCTTTGAGCCTTTGTAGATCAGGATTTATTCACACTCATATCCCTAAATCCAGCCTGACCCAGAGTATGCACTTAATAAACAATGCACTGAATTAATAATAGTTTATGTAATTTCTCAGAGATTTCTTTTTCATATCCATATCCATTTGAGGACAGTGCTCCTCAAAATCTAAATGGAAAACAAAAACAAAAACAAAAAAACAAAATCTAAATGGAGTGATTGAAACAATACCACAAATACCTAAAGAGCTTAGTTACTCAGGGTTAAAATAAAGAAATCTAGGCTTTATTTGTAATTGCTTTTCTCTATTCTCTATTTAGTACTAAGAGACATAAGAATTTGATTAAATTTGAATTGTAGAATAGTTATTATGGGCAGGTACAATGACAACAGAAAAATTACATCAAGTAAAAAGCCAAAGAAAAGAAATAAACAAAACTGTTCCATAATAGATGTACATAATTTTTTTACTTCAGCATTAGGAAACTGTTCATTATGCTTGCTAACCTATGCTACAAATGATAGCACAGCATCTATTTTTAAGACAGACTGAAGTGGTAAAAATAAATATTTTGATATTGGAAGGCACTAAGACTATTTTGGAAAATTCACTTACGGTCACAACTCATTAACCTGATTATAATAGATAAATGAAGTATTAATGTTTCTAAGATTCACAACATATTTTAAGATTGCACTGATTAATAAACTTACATTTCATTGCATGTGTTAGCTGTTCATATTGCTGTTGAGCAAGAATGTGAAGTTTATCTTCTGATGTGCCTCCTTGAGAGAAATCTTTAAGTAAACCTGTATCTAAAAGCAAATAAATCCTTTTAAATATATCACTATTGGGTGCATTTCATATATTGCTATAATCACATAGTTTAATTTTTTAATCATTTTCCTTATTAATGAGAATTTCATGGAAAATATTTATTAAAACTAAATAAATAGTATTATAAAAATACTGTTAAAATTTAAAAACTAAATAAAGATAATTTCGGTTAGTTTTAATATTCTTTCTTCTTCAAGTTCTTATGCAATAGTCATCCAACTAAGTCATTTAGATACAGAAGAGAGAATGCAGTAATCTGGAGACTAATAGATGAAAAGAAAAAAGAGATTTATTTCCAAGGCAGAAACTGATGAGCTACAGTCATGTCTGAGTAGGAAAGAATACAAAAAGAAATGGTTAAAAACATTAACTTACTGAAAGCAATCTTGGAAGAAAAAAATTCAGGGAGGTAAATGTATGTCTTCATAGATTAAGAAACAGATCAAGAAACTCTTAAAGTAACTTTTAAAAAATTTTAAAACTAAATTTAACATGTTTTTTGATATTAAGAATATTGAGTACCACTTTATATACATTATTTATCAATCCCCCTTAAAGACTTTTCATTTATTTGAGAGAGAGAGAGAGAGAGCAGGCACAAGCAAGAGTGGGGGTGGTGAGGAGAGAGTGGCAGAAGGAGAGGGAAAAGCCAACTCCCTACTGAGTAGGAAGCCCTACAAGGGCTCCATCTCAGGACCCTGAGATCATGACCCAAGCCAAAGGTAGCTGCTTAACTCACTGAGCCACCCAGGTGCCCCATCACCCCCTTTATCATCCCTTTTAACATTAAGAAAACTGTCCAAACATACATTAGACTACTTATCTAAGGTCACATAGCTACGAGGTGTAGAACCATGCTTCTAGCTCAGAAATCTGACCAGAGTGTCCAAACTCCTAACTTCTGTTTATTTCGCCTCTCAGTAACTGGAGTACGAGAGCCAATTATTTATGCCATATAGTGACTCTTCTCCATTCCAGTAATATCGCTAAGGGTTAATTTAATTCTATTTCTTCCCAATTTAATTTTATACTTCACATTTTTCTATTTTTATTCACCACTTAAAAACATTTTTTTTCTTAAGATTTTATTTATTTGACAGAGACAGAACAAGTAGGGGAAGTGACAGAGGGAGAAGGAGAAGCAGGCTCCCCATTGAGGAGGGAGCCCCTGATGCAGGACCCTGAGATGACCTGTGCTGAAGGCAGATGCTCAACGGACTGAGCCACCCAGGTGCCCCTCTATTCACCAGTTTTTTAAAGGACCATTTACATGTTATACTATAAAACTGTATCAATTTACCTCTTTCACTCCATTTTAAAATAATTCCAAGTTGTTAGCAAAGAACAATTTCATATATTCCTCAATGATTCTAATATTTTTCCATGTTAAAATGTTTTTCAAACTAACTCATGATTTCTCCCTTCCACCTAGTACCTAAGTCTTTTGGATTTATCCCCACTAAGCTTGGTACTATTTCTACCATAGACACTAGGTCAGCAGCTCCTTCTTTGCTCTGGCTATTACCTCCTCAGAGGAAACCTTCCTTTTTTTCCCCTAGGTTTCCCAAAGCCTGCTTCTTGGCTTATCCTGTTGCCTCTTTTTTTTTTTAATTTTTATTTATTTATGATAGTCACAGAGAGAGAAAGAGAGAGAGGTAGAGGCATAAGCAGAGGGAGAAGCAGGCTCCATGCACCGGGAGCCCGATGTGGGATTCGATCCCGGGTCTCCAGGATCGCGCCCTGGGCCAAAGGCAGGCGCCAAACCGCTGCGCCACCCAGGGATCCCTCCTGTTGCCTCTTGATCAAAGTTTTCAGAACGTTGCTAATACCTAGGAAATTTTTTACTTTCTCCTTTTTCATAACTTGTGGTTCCCTTTGGGCTTTCCATCCCACCGCACCCCCAACAGGCTCTACTTTATTTTTACCTATGGTTTGTTTTTTTCTACATTCCCACTTCAAGATGGCCCAGAATAAGGCCAGAGGTCTCTCAGTTGGAAGGTCTAATTCTCTTGACTGCAATGTTTATTATAGCGGCAGCTATTTCTTCCCCCTCTTTTTCCCATTGTCTACTAATTCTTATTTATTTCCCAGTCAATGTAGGAAGTTTCTCAGCTCACCATTCTCCCATCTGAGTTGGTTATGCTTCTGTTTTACTACCACTGGGAAGACATTTTCTATAGCAGGTCAAAATTCCACGTGGAACAGTGTAAGCCCAGTTACACATTTTGTAGTATAGTGGAATGTGCTAACTAATCTGAATTTGGATCCCAGCCTATTTACTAGCTACACCTTAGGTAGCTTGTGAGATTTCTCTTAGTCTTGTTCCCACCCTCCCCAAATAGAGATAAAAAAGGACACTACCCTCAAAATGTTATTGTGACTATTAAGTGACAGTGCACGCATACCACCTAGAATATTGGCTGGCACGTGGTTGTGTGCATTTCTTTTTCTCGTTTTTGATTCTGTCCTTGCTAGAAACAGAAAATAGGTACTCACTATATGCTGAATGTTGGTGAAATGTCTTCTTTATCTAATATTTCAGTTAATCTTATTTAATTAGAGCTTTCAATATGAGCAGATTAGAGTAAGGATCCATTTCAGTTAATGCACGTTTCAGTTAATGCACAGCATTTAAAAAGTGGCTCACAGTGTCAGCCTCAGAATCAGAGCTGCTGTGTTTTAATCTGGGCTCTGACACTAGTCAAATGGCTCTGGGGAGCTTCAACCCCTCTGAGCCTCAGATCCTGTACTCATAAAATGTAGAAAAAAGGAGTTCAGCATCTGCAGTTTTGCTTTCTGTAGTTCAGTTACTGAAGGTCCCGGAAGCAGATGATCCTCCTTCTGCCAAATCGGTGGAAGGTCAATAGTCACCTAATGCTACATCACCACTGTGCCTACCTCACTCACCTCGCTTGATCTCATCTTGTAGACATTTTGTCATCTCACATTGTAAGAAAGGTGAGTACAGTGTAATAAGATATTTTGAAAGAGAAACCACATTCACATAACTTTATTTCAAAATACTGTTATAATTGCTCTATTTTATGATTTGTTGTTATTAATCTCTTATACATTGAACTTTACCATAGGTGATAGGGGAGAACATAGTAGATGTAGGGTTCAGTATTACCCATGGTTTCAGGCATCCACTGGAGGTCTTAGAACAAATCCCCATGGATAAGGGGGGAGACTGTAAAAAATTCATTGAGTTTTTGTGGATTTGATGAAATAATTGAAGCAAAGTGCTTAGCTCACTGCCTTATAAATATGTGCTCAATAAATGGTAATGTTAAATAATATTTTATGATTTATTAAAGAAGGAAATGAAATATTCCTAGTATTAATATTTAATCTGAGGCATTCATATCATAAAATATACATACTGGAGGTTAAAGAAATCTTAAGTTTGAAATAATGTGATAATGATTTAATTTTAGAGCATAGTCTGTAGAGTCTGGCTGATGTATTATTTTTTTAAAGACTTCATTTATTCATGAGAGACACAGAGAGAGACAGAGACATAGGCAGAGGGAGAAGCAGGCTCCCCGTGGGGAGACCAATGCGGGACTCGATCCCAGGACCCCAGGATCACACTCTGAGCCGAAGGCAGACGCTCAACCACTGAGCCACCCAGGAGCCCCTCAGTCTGGCTGATCTAAACCTGAATTCTAGCTCTGTTACTAACTAGAACCTGTGTGACCTTGTAAAATTGAATTAATCTTTCTGAGTCTCAGTTTTTTTCCTCATAAAATGTTGATAAATGTTAATGCCTAGATCTTGAGTTCAAGTATATACCAGAATAGCATAAGGACCAACATCTGATCACCTACATCATTCCAATTATTAAATATTTTTAATATTCCCCTGTGCATATCATAAAGGATTGCTACAAGGACTAAATGAGACAATGAATGTAAAGTACTTAATATTTTTAAGAGTTTATGTATTGGAGTGCCTGTGTGGCTCAATCGGTTGAGCATCTGCCTTCAGCTCATGCCCCCAGGTTCTGGGTTCATGCTCTGCATTGGGCTGTCTGCTCAGGGGGGAGACTGCTTCTCATTCTCCCATCTGCTCGTGCTCCCTCTCGCTATCTCTCTCGCTCTCTCTCTCTCAAATAAATAAACGAAATCTTAAAAAAAAAAAAGTTTATGTATGTATTTATTTATTTGAGAGAGAGTGTGTGGTGTGTGCAAGTGTAGGGAGAGACAGAGGGAGGGAGAGAAGGAGAGAAGCAGACTCCATGCTAAGCATAGAGCCCAGCTTGGGGCTCAGTCTCAGGACCCTGAGGTCCTGACCTGAGCCAAAGTCAAGAATCAGACACTTAACTGAGCCACTCAGGTGACCCGGCATAAAGTACTTTACAGATTGTAAGTGCTATATACATGGTAGCTACTCATTAATCAGATATATTTGACATGTCATTTTAAACAATTTTATTTTTGAAATTATAAAAAATTTCAGTAATTTATAAATTAAAAAATGTTAAAGTACCTTCATGCTCATTTAGTATAAATTCTACTGGATTACTAACACCCAGTCCTGAACAACGAGGTAGCAACAGAATCACTTTAACTTTCTGTAATCTATGATCCTTTGATTCAATGTTAAGAAATGTCTCATGAAGTATTTCAATATCTTGGAGAAAAAACAGAAAAATTAATGCAAAAGTATTAATTAAAAATCTTAATACAGTATGTAATTAGATTGATTTATCATTGTTCATTTTTAAATCCTCAACCTCACAAAGAGTCATCCTAATATAGTCAGAAAAGAGGGCTATTCTTCTCTGATAACTTCCTATACTACATGAATTTTTCTCCTTCACTTGAGAGAATAATTTTGAAATTTAAATATCTTCTACATAAAATATAATTCTATTTTTTATTCTGAACTTCAGATTCCATCAGAACACTGTGATGTAGTGGAGGGAAATGAGCTTTGGAGGCAGAAATACCCAACTTTGACTCCCAACCTCCTACTGTTTACTGGCTGTGTGACTTGATCTCTCTGAGCCTCCACTTCCTTACTCATAAAATGCGATAATAATGCCTACTTCATCTAATTGTGGTGAAGACTGAGATAATGCAGTTTAGTATGGTGCCTAGTACATAGTAAACGCTCAGTATTAGGTTATTTCCCTTTCCCATTTGTAATTCCCTTTTATATTTTATCTTCCCCAGAGAAAAATGGGTGTCAGTAGCATTTATGAGGCAGTCTAAGGTCCCTTAAGGACTTTGTAATTTAGTTTAAGTCTGTCAGTCTCAGAGTACAATGATCTGTGCCCCTGTCTTCAGGCCACCCCTCCACTTCTGCAGTGGCTCCCATTCCCCTCACCTGCTGAGGAGTCACCCCTGAAATTACTTGCCCACCCATTTTCTCTTATCTGATCACCTTGTTCATCTTCCTATTCTATTTTGAAATTGTTGTTTTTCTTTTTAATCAGTGGGTCTTTTCCTTTTATCCCCTCTATTTTTAACTTTCTATCAGAAAAATTCAAACATGTACAAAAACAGACATAAAAATATAATAAATTCTCAAGCACCCATCATGGAGATTCAACAGTGAACCATTCATGCCCAATTCTGTTTCATCTATATCTGTACCCACTTCCACCCCACCCATATTATTTTGAATCTACAAATATTTCATATCTCTAAAAGATAAGAACTCCTTAAAAATATAGCCATACAAAATTTTAAAAATAATTTATTATCATTGAATAATAATAGCATCCAATTATGGCTCAAATCTCCCAGTAGTCTCACACATGTCAAAAATTTTTAATGTGAATCCAGATATTAATAAGGTACATACACTACAATTAGCTGATAAGCCTTATTTTAAATTTCTTCTAAGGTTCCCTTTGCATTTTTCCTTATAACTTATTTCCGAATGAAACATGGTTATTGGTACTGCTAAGAGTTTTCCACGGTCTGGATTTTGCTAATTGATTCCCTAGAGTGTACTTTAACATGTTCCTATCTTCTGTGCTTCCTATAACTTAGTAGTTGGATCTTTAAAAAGCTTAATTAGATTCAGGCTCTTTTTCTTTTTTCTTTTCTTTCTTTCTTTCTTTCTTTTTTTTTTTTTTTTTTTGAGAGCAGACTGAAGAGGGTAGAGAGAGGACCAAAAAAACCTACTTCACAAGTCACATCATACTCATCCATTAAGTTGCCTTTCTGGCACCAGCAAAGGGGTTGCAAAATAGACCTATCTTAATCCTGTCATCTCTTTTTCATTTATTAGTTGGAATACTTCTAAAAGGAAACTTCCTTTCCTCAGTTGTGTGGTTACCTAGCGCTTCCTATTCTTTCTTGTTAACTAGGGAAAAATTCAGATGGGTAATTGGAAGTGAAGTGGTGGGTTATAGGGTCTATACATATTTCATGTTTGGTGATTAATGCTAGTTTTCTAGAGTGGCTGTACAAGTTTACAGTCCCACCAGCTATCTTTGAGCATTCCCAATGTTACTTACCTGGCCAGTACATGGTACTGTAATTTTTTTTTTTTTTAAGTAGGCTCCATGCCCAGTGTGGAGCCCCACATGGGGCTTGAACTCACAACACTGAGATCATGACCTGAGCTGAGATCAAGAGTCAGATGCTTAACCAACTGAACCACCCAGGCTCCCCTCCAAACCTTTTAAATTTTAATCATTCTGTGGATATGTGGTGATTTTAACTGCATTTCCCTGATTAGTAATGGGATTGACTACTTTTACCTAAGTTTTTTTTTTTGCATCTGGATATCCTCTTTTGTGAAATGACTGGTCTTGTCTCTTGCACATTTTCCAACTGGGTTGTCTATCTTTTTATTGTTAATTTGTAAGAATTCTTTATATACATGTATATAAAACTCTTCCTCAGTTTATATGCTCCCTCTCTAGTTTGCCTTTGCACTCTCTTAATGTATAGAAGTTTTAAATTTTTAAAAAGTTTACTGTATTCCAATTTATTGATCTTTTCTTGTATGGTTAGTGCTTTGTGTGTCCTGTTTAAGAAATCTTTACCAATCCTTTTTTTTTTTTTTTTTTTTTTTAAAGATTTTATTTATTTATTCATGATAGTCACAGAGAGAGAGAGAGAGGCAGAGACACAGGCAGAGGGAGAAGCAGACTCCATGCACCGGGAGCCCGACGTGGGATTCGATCCCGGGTCTCCAGGATCGCGCCCTGGGCCAAAGGCAGGCGCCAAACCGCTGCGCCACCCAGGGATCCCGAAATCTTTACCAATCCTAGTCATTAAGTTTCCCTTATAAATTCTAGGAGATTCTAGATTTGTATTGGTGTGAAGTACAGATCAGTTTCATTTTTTCTAGAACCATTTATTGAAAAAGAAAACATCTCCTCGGTACTCTGCAGTATCATGTGGATTGAACTGAATCCATACAGATCAACTTGGAGAGAAAGGTCATCTTGATGACATTAAGTTTTTCAGTTCATGAATATGATCTCTTATTATATTTACTTAGGTCTTCTGTCTTTCAATAATGGTCCATAGTTTTATGAGGAGGTCTTACACATATTTTATTAGATGTACTCCTAAATGTGTTATACTTTTTGGTACTATTGTAAAAGGTATCTGCTTCATTTTCAAACTTTTGTTAATGATATGCAGAAAATGAATTTGTATGCTAATTTTTTATCTGGAAACCTTGCAAAAATCATAGGTGAAATCTACATTTTAGTTTTATGTAATATTATGTTATTAAGTATATACTTCTTTCATACTGTTTCATTTTCCTAATGAAAATGTTATATTTCTAGTAATGTTTCTTAACTTAAATCTACTTTGTCAATAGCTCTTGTAGTAGTATATGTAATGTATATCTTTTTCTGTCCTAATTTTTTAATATCCTTTTATGTAAAGAATTTCTCTTATAAATAGGCATATTGTTGATCTTAAAATTTTAATACTGACATTCTTTGTCTTATTTCAAGTATTAGTCATGCATACTTAATGTGCTTACATATATATTTTTTAAAGTTTAATCTACCTATTTGCTATTTGTCTTATCCTTTCTATGTTAATAGGGTATTCTAACTCCATATTCCATTTTACTCCCTCCTAGCTATTAAACATCCTTTTATTATTTGTTTATTCATTGCCCTAGATATAACACACACCACTGACTTAATGATTTACTATTTTTTACCATTTACTGGACAAAGCAAAGATGATAAAAACACATTAATTCTATTTCCTTCTCTCTAAATTATGTATCATTGTTGTAATTTACTTTAATTAAATATAACACACATATTTTAACCCCATAAGACATTAGTTTATACTCCCACAAGACATTAGATTATAATTGGTTTGCCTATGTACTTATCTTTTCCATTATTCTTCATTTATTCCAGCATCTACAACTTTCTATATGAGATAATATTCCTTCTACTCAAGAAATAACCTTTAGTATATCCTCCACTGTGTCTGCTGGTGACAAGGTCTCAGATTTCATTTGTTTGAGAATATCTTTATTTCAGAGGAAATTTCTGCTGAGTTTAGAAATGTACTTGGTAGTTTCTGCACTATGAAGATATTAATAGTTTTCTGGTTTTGGTTATTTCTGTTGAGAAGTTAGTTTTTAGTTTATTGCTTTTTTATTAAAAGTAATATATATTATCACCTTGACTGCTTGGTCTTTGGTTTTCAGTAGTTATACCACAATATACCTAATATGTTTTCTATATATTTATTCTTACTGAAGTTCATAGAGCTTCTTGAATCTGTGGCTTAATTTATTTTATCTATTTTGAAAAATTCCCAGCCTTAATTTCAAATCTTATTTCTTCTCAATTATTTTTCTCCTCTCTTTCTGTGTTCTCAATCACAGCATATGGAAGATCACTGGATCACTGAGTCTCATGTGTGTTTTATGATCTTTCCCATATTATTAATCCTTTGTCTTCCCTTGCTTCAGTCTGGATATTTTCTTGTGGCTTGTCAGTTCATTTATTCTTTCCTTAGCTCTAATCTACTGTTAAATTTATTTACCTCTTATTTTCACATGTTGTATTTTTTAGTTCTAGAATTTTTTTTACTTAAAAAAATTGTTTCCAGTTCTCTGCTGAAATTCTACAACTTGGCATTTAATCTCTTCAGCATACTAATCATAGTTATTTTAAAGTCCACATCTGATATCTCTAGTATTAGAACCACCTATAGGTTTGTTCCTATTGCAGTGTTTTTCTCTTTATACCAGTCATATCTTTTCTTTTTACCTTGTTTTTTTTTGTTTTTGTTTTTTAAACTGAGTGCCAAACATTATATTTGAAAAAATTTAGGAGATGATATGAGACCTAGGATGATGTTATTTTCTTCCAGAGAAAATTTACTTTTGCTTCTGATTGGCAGCTAAATCTGGGCACTAATAATCCCAGATCATCTTAATCCAATTGGGAATGAGATGACTAGAACTTGGGCTTCAATTTGTTACATAACTGATGACTATCCAGTATATACTTCTTCTGTCTCCATATGAAATTCTAGGTATTTACTAGTCTACCTCTCCAAGTCAAGCTTTAAATTCTATTTTTTTTGTCTCCTTAGCCATGTGAATCTGTCAAAAGTTTTGCTTGGTTTTTCAGCCTCACTGAACCTATAATAAATAAAATGTTATCTTTAGTCACAGCATGATCCAATAGAAAAGATTTTGAAAATAAGAAGCCTAAAGGATGGTAACTTCTAGTCCTAAATACTAACATTGTCAAGCATTCCTTTGGTTGTGTTCTTATTTATTAAAGGATGATAATTTCTACCACCTACTTTAACTAATTATTGTTTGAACTTCAAATTATATGGTAGCTAATGCCAAGCAATATCCCAAAGTGCCAATATATTCATTAATTTAAACTACAGTTGTTTAACCAATATTAAACAATGAGAAGACCCTGGTGTAATATGAATTAGTGAATAATTTTAAGAGTATAATATATTAGAGTTTTTATATTACAAAAAACAAATTCAAATTTTTGACATTTCTAAATTTTGTAGAACATTAATCACCAAACAAATAAATATTTATACATACTTTTACATCCCATTTTTGTAAAAAGATTCTTCAGGTCAGGATCCTTAGCTTGTGACTTTACTCCACACACAAATATTTTTGAGGTATTATTATTTGTTAAGACTGACATATGGGCAACTGTGTACCATGAACCTGTATTGACCATTAAGATATCATCATCCATATTTAATAAAGCCCTTACAGAATGGACAGCGAGACTTCGAGATTTGTCCTACAAGATAATGATATGATTAGAATTTCAAATGGTTTGACTAGAAGCATAAACTTTCTTTTTGCTTAAGTAAAAAAAAATAAGTACTCAGTAGGACTCTTGAGATACCTAATCCATTTGAGTTTAAAACATCTTAATATATGTTAGAAGACAAAGTTAACAAAAATAACTGATATAAAGAATTTTAAAACAAAGACCTTAACTTTGTTTAGCCTAAATTATAAATGTTATCATTTAGCTTTTATATAGTGATGATAATGTCAAAATCTCCAAAATGTGTTTAATAGATTAGTGATGTCCTACTACAGCACCGATTCTTACCTCTTCATGAAAACTCACTCATCAGCTGATACCATTCTTTCTTCCCCATTCCACTGTCATTTAAATCACTGCTGATTCACAGATATTAAAAGTAAGATGATTGACAAGCTTATAAAAAGGGGCTAGACATATGGGTTTCTGCAGTTGATCTCAGTGCTCTGTAGGGTTTGTATCACTATAAGATAAGGCCAAGAGATTCCACCCAAGAAGATGAGTGTGTGAAGGGGAAGACGAAGGTAAATCTGAGCCAAGCATTGGAATCTAAGGACATAAAAATTAATATAACCTAACTTTTGGGATCATTTCTTTTTCATTCTATTGAAACCACATATAATCTCACATCCTCTTCCTGCATTGATTGCCATTATATACCTCTTATAAATCAAGACTGTAAGACCATATTAAGGAAGTAATGGGAAAGTATAACATACTGCATTTTCAAATTCAGGATGGTATTAGCATCTTCCCCAGAAATAAAAGTTGGAAAAGGTACCATTGCACTTTTTTTGAATACTCCCTTGGAGGAGAAAAATATAGCCTTTCAGGTTCCAGCAATACAAGTACCCCCATATATTGAGTCCAGGAAGGAGAACATGTACTTTATAACTTCACATGGGACAAAGATGCTGAAGTACAATAGGAACACTGATTGTAGGGGTATATATTTTATTCAATAAAATAGTTGAAAATTAGCCTTTATAAATTTCCTTGATAATCTATAAAAAATATAGTCAGTTTGTTAGGTTTTATTTTTAAGTGGATTCTTTGAGTAAGTAGGATTATTGAGAATCACAATGAAAGTAAATGTCTGTTTACCTGAAGTATAAGTTTATAATCTTTGAAAAGATCTATATTTAGAAGATCATTTTTAAGATGAGATGGAAAAATCAAGACATCATGGCAATGTTGGTCCACAGCAAAGACTTTATCATCAATATGTAATACAGATTTGACTTTATGATAACCTTTTTTCTTCAAACTATAATAAACTTCTTCAGGGCTGTAAATATGCAATAGTAGGTTGTAACTAAAAATAATTGTAAGTGTAATTAAAAATAATATATTAAATATATATAAAATAATATATTAAAAATGTATTTAACACTAGCATCTTTTTCCTAAAATAAATAAAAATAATACCATATACATTGCATCTAATGGAACTTAACAATTTTAGCTAATGATAAGTTAAAAGGTAATTAAAGACAGAAAAGTTAACATATTTATGTAATTACCTTTGGTAATTTGATGATAAGATCCTGAACTAAACTATGATTCTTGAATCACTCCCTTAGCTGTGCCCCACCCCACCCATTAAAAAGGTAGTATTTCTTATCACATTATTTTGAAAGGCTAGTAAATTGAAATATGAATAAAGAATTTGATTAAAACTCATACCTGATTTTACAAGTATTTATCCAAGCATAAAGTGGCAAAGTGGAGGCCCTTAGTTCCTGGTTCCTAATTGTTTCTGGAAGAATGTGGTAAATTGAAAGGGCATCATGTTTGATTCGACATCTTGCCAATGCTGCAGCCAACTTCGTCTTAAAACTAGAGATAGAAAATCCATTCTTGATGACTACTGCATTGAAGACAAGACTATCAACTTTCCACTAGAAAAATTCACAAATTAGATTTAGAATTCTAACAAATCCTTCTGTAATTCTGCCTCAAATTGTCATAGTATAAAATAATAATTGAAAATAGAAATCCAATAATGCTGCTTCCTTTTTTTAGTTTTTGCTGCCCCTGTATAGATATGCATCTCCTCAGATATCAATTGCTGACTGAAAGAAATTTTATGTAGTGAAAGAGGTATAGACTTTAATCAGACAAATTTGAAGTTAAATTCAGTTTGTTACTTACTAGCTGTGTGACCTCAGGTATGTTAATGAATCCTTTTTCTCAGCCTGTTGTATCTGTAGAATGTGGTCAACCACCTTATTATTAATGTGGTGATTACCAATCATGTGTGCAAAATACTGAGCACAACAGACACTCACTAATGGGCTAGTTATTTTCATAGTTGCCAATAGTGTAGTCTTGAAAGATTAAGGAACTTTCATGAATATGTTATCTGAAGTCCTTCCCAGGTCTGATTTTCCCATAACAGAAAAGAAAAACAAGAACTGGTTAGCATCACCATGAAGATCCAATGATTTTATCTTATAGAAAATGTTAATAAATGAGAATATAGGACTTATTCTTGACCTATAATCAGCATTTTCACAGTAAGAATCTAATTGAATAATAAACCTCAAGGATAACCTTGAATGAGAAATGGGGAAGAGATGCCATGGAAGAAGTAAGTACAACCAGAGTGGTATATGTGGCTACAGAAAGCTCAGTAAGATTAAGATTCTTATTTACTCAGACATGCCTGGGTGGCTCAGTCAGTTAAGCATCCGATTCCTGATTCTGATTCAGGTCATAATCTCAAGGTCATGGGATTGAGTCCTGCATCAGGCTCCATGCTCCATGTGGAGCCTGCTTAAGAATCTGTCTCTCCTTCTCCCTTGCCCTCCCCTTCCCCTTTCACACACTCTCTCTCAGAAAAAAAAAAAAAAAAAAAAAAGATAGATAGATTCTTATTTACTTGGAGAACGAGAACCTTTCACCTAATAATGTGTTTGTGTATGAACAGTGTACCTGCGTTGAGAGAGGGAGAAACAGAGGAAGGAAGGGATGGGAAGGTGGAGAGAGAAATGGAAAGAGAGAATATAGATGGGACACGGGTGGGGGTGGAGGGGGGGAAGGAGAGGGAAGGGTTATCAAACATTAAGACTTCTAGGACTATAATAAAATTAGATTTGTGTAGTACTATCTCCTAATGTCACAGAACTACAGCAAAGGACACTAAAAACAATTACATAATACATTAATGCACATCAAAAACTAAATTAATATAAAAGGATGAATTACTGTTCTATATCATACATGTGAGATGTTTCTGAGTACACACCACTTTTGACTAAATAGTCCTTCCAAATACCTATGTAGTTCAAATGTACCATAAATGCTATTGACTGAATTATTCAATCACTGTACCTAAAAATTAGAGCTATGAAGCCTAGAAAAATATATGTTGTGTATTTGGGGGAAGTAAGTACACAGAGAAATAATTTTCCAAATTTCCAGAGAGAAAACATTTCAGACTGTGAATTTTAATATAAATTAATCACACAAAAAGTAATTTAAGGTATATATACAGTTACAAAGATTTTTGTATAAATATACAATATCAGATTGAGGATAAAGACCAAATCCAAATGCTATTCAGGATAACCAGACATGCATTACTTCTGTTAGGGAAATACTCTGTGGCTACTAATAACTTCTTCCATAGCTGTAAGGTAGATCGCAATGACAAAAATGGAAACCACAGCATTCTTGTTCCAGAAGGCCATCCCCTGGCATAATCTGAACACTATCAGAGAGAGTTGCTCAATCATCTGTTTGCCATCAACCTGTTGTGTAAACATAGCCAGAGCTATTTCTATATGTTAAATTGTAGTTCTGTAATTCCTATGCTTAAATCTAAAATGAACCCATTAGTTACAGGACAGAATCTAAGCTCCTTATCATGAAACACTAGGATATTAATAATTTAACCTAAACTGACACCTCAGTCCTCAATTCCTACTACTCCGATCCACAAATCTATGCCTGGCCACACAGGAACTGTTTCAGCCCCTGCTGATAACATACCACATTCCCTTTCCCTCTGCCGTCTCTCCCTGTCTGTCCAGCCAGTACAGTTTGGACTCTGCAATCAGATTACCTGGGTTCAAATTCTGCTTCCACCACTTACTAGCTATGTGACATTAGACAGGTTATTCAGAAGAAAGTAAAGGCATTAGAAAAATAGCAAGGATCAGTCCAAAAAGACTTTGAAGAGGAGAAGAAACTTAAACTTCTCTTTTATTTATTTTTGTTTAAAAAGATGTTATTATTTATTTATTTATTTGAGACAGAGAGCGAACACAAGCAGGGAGGAGGATCAGAGGGAGAGGGAGAAGCAGACTCCCCGCTGTTCAGGGAGTCTGATGCGGGGATTGATCCCAGTACTTGGGATCATGACCCAAGCCTAAGCCGAAGACAGATGCTTAACTGCCTGAGCCACCCAGGTGCCCCTAAACTTCTCTTTTAAACTGTTAACAAAGAGCAAGAATTTTCCAGACCACAAGAGAAGCCACAGATAGCATCAATTTTCCAGACCACAAAAGGAAAAAAGACACACAGGACAGAGCACCATGTATATGAGATGTTAAACAGCAAAGCATATTTATAGAGTATGGTGTGGTGAGAGATCCAAGACTCACATCACAAAAAATCTTATATGCAAAAAAAAAAAAAAAAAAAATCTTATATGCCATGCATAGGAAGTGGGAATTTTTTCTGCAGGAAATGGAAGCCTCTTAAAAAAAAAAAAAAGAAAGAAAGAAAAAAAGGAAATAGAAGCCTCTTAAGCATAGAGAAGTATCAATTAATTCATGAACAAATATTTGCATTCTTATAATATTCCAGGCACTGTTTTAGGTCCCAGAAACAAAGGGATAAGCAAGGAAGATGCTGTTCCTGCCATCATCATGAAGTGTAGAATCTGGTAAGGGGAGACAAGCAATTATTTTTAAATGTCATCAGTATTCATGACAAGAGAAGGCAGGATACTGTGGTGGCACAAGGGAGGGGCACTGCTATGAGAGTCAAGGAAAGTTTCCCAGGAATTACATTTAGGCCAGGCCATAAGGATAGAAGTAGGAGTTAGCCAGGATTAAGGAAGTGTGTGCTCCAAGTAGAAGTATCATATATGAAAGTATCTGCCAATTTTGAAATATGTGCCTGAGAAGTTGAGAGATATGCAGAGCTTGCAATGACTCATGGGCCATGAAGAACAAAAACGGAAACTGGGGGCATACCAACTTTATGGGTGTGGGGCTTTGATAAGTCCCCAGGCTTTGGACAGGGTTACCAAAAGACAACCCTAGGAATAAAATAAAATGGAATAACACCTAAACGAGGACTGACGCACAGCTTCCAATCATCTCAATCCCAGATTAGACCAGGCTGCCTGGCTTAGTTAGTGTCCCAGGTCTAGCTGTGGCCTTCCAACAGCAAAGAAAGGAAGTGCCTCTAAAGGAAGATAAAAATATCCTGGGCCATAAATGAAATAAACTAATATACAATAGCAAATTATACCTAATACAGTATATCCCAAGAAACTTTACATCTACAAATAATGGCAAAAAGAACTTTTCCCAATATTTCCATTAATTTCCTTCTAATTTATGTAATTAGAAGTTTATTGGATTTCCAAATATCATAAAGAGTTGAAGTTCTTTTACAGAAAAAAAGAATAAAATGTTCATATTTATTCTTATAGAGCATTGGAAAAACATAATTGATAGAAAAAGTGGACAGAAGGTAAATAGAAATATTTTTAATGTAATTGGATAGTACATAAATACAAAAGAAAATACCCAAATTACTTGCTTATAATAGATTTTATTCTCTTATTTTCATAAGGAACCATATGGGTTATTTTGGTTAAGTCAGTGATTGTTCATGATACAGTGGAGAAATGCAATTTTCTAAGAATAAAGAAATAAAGAGAAACATGTATTTTAAGAATAGCATGGCCCCATCACAACCACACATGTGAAAAAAGGCATATTTCCTATGTTTTTGTGTTGCTTTCCTTAAGTCAGGGAATATTCTGACTAGCAGCTGATCTGACTAGCAGCTATGACTGTACCTAGTTAATGGGAAGTTCCTTCTCTTAGTCGACATATTTAGCATACCAATGTTTCCATTTATAGGAGAAACCTACTAGTTTGCATTCTAAGCACTGCTTCCCTTCTGGGAATAGAAATTCCTGTCTCCTGAAAAATGTTCCTCTCCTCCCTCCATTCATACAATTTTCCTGGAAGGTGTCCCTAACTGACTCAGTCTCCTTGGCCACAGCTGATTGGTAGAGAGTGAGCACTTGACTCAAGGCAGGGTCAATTTTTGGATGTAGGAAGAGAGAATCAAGCCAGTCTATCTAGTGTTGGTGCTGTAAGATGTAAAGCTCCTGAGTTGTCAGCAGCCACATTTCCCATTCTGGGAGAAGAATGAAGCCAAAGCACACAGAGAAGCAGAGACTAGAGTCAGAGAATCCTGATGATATTTAAGTCAGAGGACTAAGTTAATAGAAGTATAGCCACATCTCTGCCCTTCCTGCCATCTTGATGTTCAATCTTCCAGGAAATACATTATAATAAATTTTCTTTTACCTAATCTTGAGTTGGAGTACTGTCAGTTACCAGAATAGAGTCCTAATATACCATTTTCCTTCAGTTTATTTACTCATTATTTTTTAATTGATGCATAATTGATATACAATATTACTTTCATCTATGTAACAGTGAGTCAATATTTTTAGACATTATGAAATGATCCCATTAAGTCTAGTTCATCTGTCACCAAAGTTATTAGAATACTGACTATATTCCCTATATTATACATTACATCCCCATGACTTATTTATTTTATAACTAGAAGTTTGTACTTCTTAACCCCCATCACTCATTTTGCTCACCCCAATCCTCCATGCTCTAGTAACCCAACAGTTTATATCCAGTATCTATGAATCTATTTCTGTTTCGATTGTCCATTTGTTTTGTTTTTTAAGAGTCCACATATGAGTGAAAGCATATGTTAGTTGTCTTTCTCTGACTTATTTCACTTAGCATAATACACTCTAGGTCTATTCATGTAGTTGCAAATGGCAAGATTTCATTCTTTTTTATGGCTGAGTTTTATGTGTGTATATGTATCTCCCATCTTCATCCATTCATGTATTGCTTTCATATCTTGGCTATCATAAATAATGCTGCCATGAACATAAGGATGCATGTATCTCTTTGAATTGGTGTTTTCATTTTCACTGGATAAGTATCTAGCAGTGGAACTGCTGGATCATATAGTAGTTCTATTTTTACTTTTTGATGACCCTCCATACTGCTTTCCACAGTGGCTGCACTAATTTACATTTCCACCAACAGTGTACAAGGATTCATTTTCTCCATTTCTCCACATCCTTGCCAACACTTTTTTTTTCTTTTTGATAATACCCAATCTGATAGGTGTCAGGTATCTCATTATGTTTATGAATTACATTTTCCTGATAAGTAGTGATGTTAAACATCTTTTCATGTGCCTGCTGGCCATCTATATCTTTGGAAAAATGTCTTTTCAAGTCCTTTCCCCTTTTTTTAATTGGTTGTGTTTTTTTTATATTAAGTTATGTAAATTCTTTATATATTTTGGACATTAACTCTTTTTTTTAATTTTTTTTTAATTTTTATTTATTTATGATAGTCACAGAGAGAGAGAGAG
Source organism: Canis lupus dingo (assembly GCF_003254725.2). NCBI lineage: Eukaryota > Metazoa > Chordata > Mammalia > Carnivora > Canidae > Canis > Canis lupus. The sequence goes on from NC_064245.1 coordinate 71,999,645, forward strand.
AGGCAGAGACATAGGCAGAGGGAGAAGCAGGCTCCATGCACCGGGAGCCCGACGTGGGATTCGATCCCGGGTCTCCAGGATCGCGCCCTGGGCCAAAGGCAGGCGCCAAACCGCTGCACCACCCAGGGATCCCGTGGACATTAACTCTTGATTGGATGTATGATTTGCAAATACCTTCTCCCATTCAGTAGATTGCATTTTTGTTTTGTTGATGATTTTTTCTCTGTACAAAACTTTTATTTTTATTTAGCTTTTGTTTGTTTATTTATTTATTTATTTATTTATTTATTTATTTTAGCTTTTGTTGCCCTTATATGAGGAGACTGGTGCAAACAAAGATTACTGATGCCAAAGACTTACTGCCTATGTCTTTTTCTAGGAGTTTTATGGTTTCCAGCCTTAACATTCAAATTTTTAATCTATTTCAAATTTATCTTAGTATATTGTGTATATGTGGTTCTCTTTAAACATAAATATTTTTTTTCAAGATTTTATTTATTTGAGAGAGAGAGAGAGCACAGAGAGCACATGTGTGAGTGGTGGTAGGGGTAGGGGGTAAGGAAAGAATCCCACACAGACTCCACACAGAGCACAGAGCCCAATGTGGGGCTCCATCCCACTATGCCAGGATCACAATCCCAGCTGAAACCAAGAGTCTGATGCCCAACCAATTGAGCCACCCAGGCACCCCTAAATTGAATATTTTCTTAATGCCAAAAGATAATCTTCAGTCAATTGCTTGAATTTACTGTGCAAATATAAAATCAGACATCATACTTACAATGTTAGTGAATTAGTATATTCACTAAGTAAAATAAGCTAAGAGTTTCCAAAGAAGAGGTGGAAAGAATATGAGACATAAAAACCCAGGAATAAGTATTTGGGGAGCATTCTGGCAAATGAGAAACTGGAGTATTATAGGGAATGAGAGAATTGGGGAAGACAAGAAAAGAGCCATATCTGAACAAATGTAATTTATCCCCAAACTACCTGATTGGTTTTAATACTCATAAATCATTCAATATAAATTACCTTACCACTTTAATAGAACAAAGAAGAAAAGACAAATTATTATTCAGCCTTCCAAAATTCCAATCTCTGTTTTCTTAGTGGGACTACCATGTTCCTCTTGGGCGGCTCTTCCTCTTCCTGTATTGCAGCTGGAAAGTACCTCTAGGCATAAAGCCAGGACTATTCTAATGCTCATCTCATTTGTTTCCATTCTCTTAGGGATCAAGTTTCTGTGCTGTATCTTGTCTAATGCCCCAAATCTTTGCCTCATATATTTTGTCCAGTTTTCTAGTTGTTACAGTAGGAGAATAAGTCTAATTCCAGACACTCTTTTTTTTTTTCAGACACTCTCTTATGATCAAATAATTACATTTTCAAAAAACTGCTGTACCTGCCATGTAGAATAGGTTGTGGGAAAGTATGCGTTATAGACAGGGAAATCAATAAGGAAGCTAGCATAGCAAGCTGGTGGTTTGGATTTGGAAGGTAGTAGTGGAAATGGAAAGTAGACCAATGAAGCATGTTTTTCAATTGGAGTTACAGCATTAAGTAAGGTATGGGTATAGGAAAGGGGAGGAAAGAAGTATCAAGGATGAAGTCTAGGTAGATGTTGGTGCCATAATGTAATGTGGAAGATATCAGGAGGAACAGTTTTGAGTGGTTTGGAAGGATGGACTGCTAACTCTTTCCCTTCCTGCTGCGTCTCTAGTATTTCACTGCTCATTCTCCAATTCTGCCTCACAAAAGTCCAACAAATTATTTGGTAGTGGGGCACCTGGGTGACTCAGTGGTTGAGCATATGCCTTTGGCTCAGGTCGTGATCTTGGAGTCCTGGGATTGAGTCTAGCATCAGGCTCCCCACCGGAAGCCTGCTTCTCCATTTGTCTCTGCCTCTCTCTCTTTTTTTTCTCTCATGAATAGATGAATAAAATCTTTAAAAAACAAAATTATTTGATAGAAACTCTTTTTTGGGCTAGTGTGAGGGCATGGAGAGTGAGAAAGGAAGTGACAGTTGTATCTTTTTATTTAACCCATGCATGTAGGATTAAAAACATAATTGATCTATACAAGGAATGAGTTCTTAAGGACCCTGCGTAAGTCCAAAATGATAATATATATCATCTTGGATTGTATATCTAAAGCCATGAATAAAGGAAAAGACACAGTTGGTACATAGAGTATAAAACACAAGGATCTCGGGCAGTCCGGGTGGCTCAGTGGTTTATTTAGCACTGCCTTCAGCCCAGGGCCTGATCCTGGAGACCCAGGATGGAGTCTCACGTCAGGCTCCCTGCATGGGGCCTCCTTCTCCCTCTGCCTGTGTCTCTGTCTCTCTCTCTGTCTCTCATGAATAAATATATAAAATCTTTAAAAAAAAAAAAAAAAACCACAAGGATCTCTGGTAGAAAGGATAACAACAAAGATCAAACATAATTTTTATAAGAAGGAAATCATTCTTATTCAGTTTCTTGCTAAATAATCACTTCTATCACCTCTTAAAATTAGTTCTTATCCTTTCAGTAGAAACATAATAAGGTATAGTTCAAGCTTATAATGATTCTACTTCCCTCAGGACAACAGAAGCCCTTGAAAGTCTACAGAGGTTGATCTTCATACAAGTCAACATCCTGTCTGAGCTCAGAATCCCACTCTATTGGCTATGCAGGACTGGCCCAAAGGAATGCACCCAAACCCCATGGAGCCAATCAAATTCCTGGGGAACCTAGAATTTAGAATTGGTGTGCAGAGATGATAAAATAAGTTAATGTAAATGAAGAAACTAAAACACAACTGTAACATGTAGGCTTAGGAACTACAGTGCAAGAAGAGTAGGGCTTTTTCCATATAGACTAGAGAAACAGAAAAGGTAGATATGCAGAAAAAAAAGAGAATGGAACAGATACTAAGAGAGAAGTAGAGATAAAACGTTTAAAAAGCAAAGATAAAGAAAGTCTTAATACCTTTCCAATTCCTGGCTTCATTCCCTTTCTGAGTCTTTGAGTTGCCTGAGATATCCCAGTATCTTTGTAAGAACACTTTCCATTTTTGCTCAGACTAACTGAAGATGGCTTCTATTACTTAAAAGCTAAGATTCTTGATTCAAACACATTTCGATTAAACACATTAAAACATATCTTGGGCAGCCCCGGTGGCGAAGCGGTTTAGCGCCACCTGCAGCCCAGGGTGTGATCCTGGGGACCCGGGATCAAGTCCCACATTAGGCTCCTTGCATGGAGCCTGCTTCTCCCTCTGTCTCAGCCTCTCTCTTTCTCTGTGTGTCTCTCATGAATAAATAAATAAAATCTTTAAAAAAACATATCTTGATTAAAATACATTTCTCCTATACCAGATTATAAATTGAGTATAGTACAAATTAATTTGATTGGTTAACTGATTAATTTGGGAAAAGGATTTGCATTATATAAACCATTATTGGTTTCTATAAGGGGAAAAACTCTTGCATTGACAAGAATGTAACTGTATATGTTAAGGCAGGAGGTAGCATGGTATTTGAGGAAAGGGAAAAATCTAGGGAATCGAGAATCCTTCGATAGTAGTATCTTCCGGCTCCTCAGGCCTCCTGAGCCATGGCCTTTGCTTGTCCTATTCACTGCCCTGCTAGCATTCAGCTAGAAAATCTGCTGTTGAGGAAATCATAGTCTGGTCTTTCTAATTTGGGTAGAGCCCCGTGGCTTTCCTGGCTGACTCAAGCTAACCCCAGCTCTCATTAGGCTCACTAAGACTATGCTGGGACTTCCATCAATGTCTCCTGAGTCCTAACTAAGTCAAACAGAAACTGAGGGAAGCTCAGCAAAGCTGAAACTCAAAGTCTGTCCCATAGCATATTGCCCCATCAATTTTCTCTGATGTATCTGGATGCCTGTACTGGAAGGCAAGTAGTCCAGTCAGTAGTGGGATGGGCAGTGAGGTGTGGGTTGCCCAGAAACCCACATGGAAAACCAGGTGAGATCCTTACTTATCTAACACAGAGAGTATACACCTGTGATTGCTTTTGCTGTTCTCCATCTTACAATTTCTTATGGCTACATCTGACATGAGCTATGACTAGGTCTTTAATCTTTCAGAGTCCTTCAGCCAAACCTAACTATCCTAAGTGGAAGGAGTAGTAGCATCTAAATGGTTAATGCTTGGACTCTGGCATCAGCCTTCCAGATTTTGAATTCCGGTCACTCCCTTCTTGGATCTATAGCCTTAGGTAGGTTTCTGTAAAATGTCTGTGTGTCAGTTTTTCCACGTGTTAAAATACAGGTTGCTAATAGTATCCTCCTCAGAGAGTTATAATTAAAGAGCTCCACAACAGTGATTGATACATATTAAGTGCTCAATAAATGTAAGTTATTTTTGTTATGTCATTACCTTAGTCCTCCAGCCTCATAATTTAAATGAAACTGCTTTAATTTCCTTTAACAATATAAAATCAGATATCATACTGATAATTGTTTCAGGGAAAAATCTTCGTACCAGATTGTTATCATTGTTATATTCTGCTTTCCATTAAAGTTCAACAACATGATAACAAAAGCCTTAATGATAGTAGCACTTAACATTTATTGACCATTTACTATGCATGTGGTTCTAAGCTAAACATTTCATATCCATTAGTTTTTTGTTTTAAGATTTTATTTGTTTATTCATGAGAATACACAGAGAGGAGGGAGAGAGAGGCAGAGACACAGGCAGAGGGAGAAGCAGGCTCCATGCAGGGAGCCGGACGTGGGACTTGATCCCGGATCTCCAGGATCAGGCCCTGGGCTGAAGACGGCGCTAAACCGCTGAGCCACCAGGCTGCCCCATGCCCATTAGTTTAATTAATTTTCCCAACCACCTTTTCAGGTAGGTACTATTATTATCCCCATAGTAGGTTTCTGCTAAGATTTAGGCTATAAAGAAAACAAATTTAAAACTTGTTAGCTTGTTCTTAACTACGTAAAAGGTTTGTTTTCTTTTTTCTTTTTAATTTGGCAAAGTAGTGGGTTCTTATCTTCTGTTGGAATTTTCTTGTTTGATACATTAGATTTTTTTAAAAGAGCTATAAACAGACCTAAGTAAATAAATAATAGCTGTTTCAAATGAGGTTTAATTTATGTATATGCTGAAACATTATTAGGAATTTCTAATGATTTTTCAAAGACAAGTTGGATCTTACAATTCAAGCTTTCAAAAACAACTTGATTTTTTTTTTAAGGTTTTATTTATTTATTCATGAGAGACACAGAGAGGGAGAAGCAGGCTCTCTGCAGGGAGCCCAATGCAAGACTCATCCAAGATCCCGGGATCACACCCCAAGCGGAAAGCAGACACTCAATCGCTGAGCCACCCAGGCGTCCCAACAACTTGATTTTTAACAGAATACTTAACCTGTTCAAGAAGGTTTGTAAAGGAACTCAAGAAACATGAACTTTTATTTTTTCTCTATAAATTTTTGACATTTATCTACACATTATATGGTATACAATTTTACCAATGAAAATACTAATAATTATTTCATATAAAATACTCTGTACTTTCACAATTACCTGTTAAGAAGACTCTCTACTTCCTGAACTTCTGCTATGGGCTCTTCATTATCAGAAAGGAGACGAGCTTGAAATTTTCTGTCTTGGAAATCATACAGCATCACAATAATAAGACTGCTCAAGTGATCTGGCTACCAAGGGGAAACACACATAAAGAAAAGTATACAAACAATATTTAATAGCAATATTTTCCATTCCACTATTTTTTCATAGTCTGGTTGTATTGAGAGACAGAGAAGGACTTCCAAATAGAAAAAAAAAATCCAGTAAAAAAATAAACCTTTTCAAAGAGACAATTTTTGCTATGTCATCACAATGAAAGTACTAGGATCAGAACTGGAAGTAGGAAAGAGTTCAGGATGTGTTTTGAAGAGGCCTCAGCATCAAGAAAACTAGTTTTTATTTTACAGGCTTGTTAGTACTTTCTAAATAACAATCATGAGACAGCTAATGATGTAAAAGTTGTCTACTTACTATTGTGGTACTTGGGAAGATATAGCTATCTATTAATATTGTTTCCAAAATATCTTGAACTGCAAGACAAGGAAAAAAATCTGTTACTGAAAATACCAAAAATGAAAAAGAAAACTTTGGAATCAAAATATACTTTAGACAATACCACCAACTGTTTTTACTTTCATATCTAAAATATATTTCAATTCTTGACAAAGACTCACATGATGAATGCTTGTCATCTTTTTGAATCCGGAACCCTTGGGATCTAGGTACCACACAAAATCCTAGTCAAAGGAGCATTTTTGGAATAGTTAAAGCAGTAATAAAAGAATTCCAACCTTTAGTTCAATTTCAACCTTTATAAAACATTAAAGAGGATCTAATTTAAATGTCATCATTTTTATATTGCTGGATTGATTCAGTAATATTTTATTTAGTTTTGTTCCATGTTTATGCTCATGAGAGATATTGGTCTATCATTTTCTTTTTTCATAATATCCTTATCAATGTTGGTATCAGGGTTATACTGGCCTTGTAAAGTAAGAGGGAAGTGTTCCCTCTTCCTACATTCTTTCGAAGAGTTTGTCATAGGTCAGTATTATTTCTTACTGAAATATCTGGTAGAACTCACTGGTGAAGACATTGATGCCATTTAATCTAAGACCCAAATGACAAGGAGTTAGCCATGGAAAGATCTGGGAGGAGAGAGCATTCTAGGCAGAGATAATTGCAAAGGTACAAGGTGGAAACAAGCGGACATGTTGAAAAAGCTCCACGGGGTACATGAATGTTCCTTTTGTTACATCATGTGACAAATGCTTTATATGCACGGTACACATTGAATTTCAGTTTTTTATTTGGGAGATGGGAAAACTAAAAAGAAGTTTTAGACTAATAGAGCACAGACTCTAACTTTCATAGGAAATCCTTTGGAAATCATTATCCATATTTGAGCCACCAATTATGGTTGTATTATATAAGGCAACATTTCACTTATAGGGAAAATAAGGTTTAGTTTTACACCTAAGTACATGAAAACCAATTCCTATCTACTTCATAGGTTTTCAGCATGGGTCCCATTTCATCACAAAAAATAGAGTCCTCATAACAATGAAGGAGTTTATCTAAGGGAGCAGACCTGCACAGGTCACAGAATTTTCAGCAATGGAAGTGTTTCACTCCTTCTTAGGATACAGTGAAACACTCCTATTTCCTAAGAAGGAGTGAAACACTCCTATTTCCTAAGAAATAGAAGAGGCAGAATGAAATAATGATTTTGCCAACATTGCATTTTTCCTTTTAGGGCTCTTGTCAAAACTGGTAACATTGTTGGGCTGCCTTTGATGCTGTGCAGAAAGCATCACCTTTGTGTATCTACAATTTACATAACATTCTCATGTAGTAATGCCAACATTAATAGTACCTGTATACTTTAGATAGTGCTTCCTACGTGCTATACCTTGTTCTAAGCGCTTTTCATATGTTCACTGAACTCTCATAACAACCCTATGAATTAGGTATCTATCATCATTATCTCTATTTTATTGATAAGGAGATGAGAAAAAGAATATGGTTAAGTACTATGTTCGTAATCACACACCAAATGGCAAATCAGGGTTTCAGACCCAGACAGTATGGCACCAAAGTGTCTGCTCTTTACCACAACATTATGCGGCCTTTCTTCATCTTCCTCTTCTAACAAACCAGAGTGGCTAAATAAAACACATTGCCAGTGACTAATTTGAGTTATCAAGATTTACTTGATGATTGCAAACCTTGCATATCCTACCAGTATGACCCAATAACTTGCATTATTCCCTGTTCCCAACTAATTAAAAGCCTGTTCTCTTTAATGTGTTGAAAAGAACTCTTCATCCCCATTCTTCAGGTTTTCAACATGGAGGGGTCTTCCCTGGAGAAACACCCTTTGCCAGTGTGTCTGTGGAGGTGCAGTAGAGAGATCTACACTTCTTCACAGGTTAGATGAGAAAGTATTCGGTAGATAGTATTTGCAAACCTCTGGACTAGAGATCTAAAGCCATGTCCCCGAACACCTTTTCTTTTATCTCTCTCTCTCAGTTGGTTCCAAAATCAAATGTGAAGGCAGAGCACTATTTATTGGAACCCTAAGATTCACATAGCCCATCTTGTCATCCCTCCGGCTCTGGAAGAAAGATGGAAGATGTCCCTTCTTTTGATTCTCCTCTAGGTTCTCCCTCTTTTATTGTTATTATGTTTTCATGGAGTTTCCTTCATGTGAGGGATCTCTAGAATCTTCACTTCAAGAATGTCAAGGGCCTCATATAATTATATATAATACAGTTGGTTCAGTTTGTGTGGGTGTGGAAGGAGAGAAACAATAAAACTATTTAAGGCTTTTTTGGCAAAACTAGAAAGAATAGCCACTAACATTCTGAAAGAATATTTGAGAAACATAAATACTAGGGGAAGGAAGCTGGCATCACCAAATACAAATCATTATATAATTAAAACAACACACCATGGAACCCTAAAAATCCCTAAAAAAACCCCTAAAAAACATGGATTAGGGATGGGGTTGCTATTTCACTTTCCAACCAAATGAAACATCTCTTTTTAACCTTCTTTCTGCTAGTTCCTTAGGTACATCATTTAATCTCTTCTTGAGCTTCTCTCAATTTTTTCATCTGCAAAATCAGAATCTTACATCTCAAAGGACTGGTATATCAAATGACAAAGTGTTCTTTTAATTACAAAGAGCTATGTAAATATAAGGTATTATTATTGTCATTCAAGAAAATTGCTTTAACCTCTTCCATGAAACCAAAGCTTAAAAGGTTATTGATCTAGATCATTTTTCTAATGAATGCAATCAAGAATTAACTCAGCAGGCGGGGTGTGTCTCAGTCTACTAAGCCTTCCACTCTTGATTTCGCCTCTGATCCTCATCTCAGGTTCTTGGGATCAAGCCTTAGCCCTGCATCAGGCTCCATGCTCATTGGGGAGTCTGCTTCTCTCCCTCTGCCCCTCTCCCAATTTGGACATGTATGTGGGCACACAAGCTCTCTCTCTGTCTCCCTCTCTCAAATAAATACATAAATAAATATATTTTAAAAATTATTATTATTATTATTTATTTACTCATGAGAGACACAGAGAGAAAGAGAGAGAGGCAGAGACACAGGCAGAGGGAGAAGCAGGCTCCTTGCAGGGAGCCCGATGCAAGGCTTGATCCCAGGTCTCCAGGATCACGCCCTGGACTAAAGGCAGCACTAAACCACTGAGCCACCTGGGCTGCCCTCTTTAAACAAACAAAAAAAATTAACTCAGCAGGCCTGAGTGGCCAAACCTTGAACATTCCAAGGAAAGATATGGCCCTCCAAGCTCCTGTGAAATAACCTCTATAAGCCTTTGAAATATCTTGCCTGATGAAAGTGTCCTTGTGTACACGGGCGTTGGGCAAAACAGCATCAGTGTGGCCTCTGGAAGAGCTAGAGATTGAGTAAGGTCAGCCACAAGAGCACTCCTTATCTACATGACTGATCCCAATAAACATTGTGGACAGCAAGGCTTGAATGAACTTCCCTATACTTCAATACTACCTTCTACATACTGCAATACTTCATTCGCATTGTCGTCCATTGTTGCTAAGAGAATTAAGTCCATATTTCCATGGACTCCATTGGAAAAGAACAATAAGAAACTTATATCAGGTCTCCTCTAGTATGTTTATATACATACATATATATAAATTTATATATTTATAAATATAAAAAGGTTATGTACTTTTTTCTAGTGTTGATTTTAAATAACCTCCACTGTAATACACTATACCCATGAGTATAATAGCTTTGCTAAGTTCTGTGAGTCCTTCCAGTGAATCATTGACCCTGAGGGTGTTCCTGGGCACCCCATCTAAAATTACTAATTCCCAAAGCCATAACCAAAATATACATTAAGCATTTACTAGGTTTTTCAGACAGAGTTAGAAGATTCTGAAACGAGCAGATTAATGCCACAGACAGTTCCTGGGACTGAAAGTTCACCAACTATTATATATACCTAGAAAGGCTGGAGAAAGAATGAAGTCAGGAATAAGATCAATAATTTCAGGGAAATCTTCAAGTGTTCTTTTTTCTTTATGGTTCATCAGTCTATTTCTTTTTTTTTTTTTTAAGATTTTATTTATTTATTCATGAAAGACAAAGAGAAAGAGGCAAAGACATAGGCAGAGGGAGAAGCAGGCTCCTCATGGGGAGCCTGATGTGGGACTTGATCCCAGGACCCCGGGACCACGACCTGAGCCCAAGGCAGACGCTCAACCGCTGAGCCATCCAGGAGTCCCCATCAGTGTATTTCTTAAGAAATTGTTTTCCAGATTTTCTTCTTTAATATTTAGAATTCCTTGAAACATCCAGAGATTCTTTGAAAAAACAAATTAGCTGCTAGTACTCTACTTCTTTGACAAAAGTAAAACTTAAAAGGAATAGGCTACTCTTCATTACCTTCTTTAACAGAAAATTGACTTTGGGGCTATTTAGAAAAGCAGGAGTAGTGGTTGTCTTCATCTTAAAAAAAACAGACTGATGGGCAGCCTGGTTGGCTCATCAGTTTGGCGCCGCCTTCAGCTCAGGGCCTGATCCTGGAGACCTGGGATGAGTCCCACATCGGGCTTCCTGCATGGAGCCTGCTTCTCCCTCTGCCTGTGTCTCTCTGCCTCTCTGTCTCTCTTTGTGTCTCTCATAAAAAAATAAGTAAAATCTTTAAAAAAAAAAAAAAAAAAACAACAGACTGAGCCCTTTACACCTTTAAAAGTTTAATCAGATAAATACACATTCTGCTTTTGAAAGAGCTTATACACAAAGGACATCAACAAAAGAGCAAACAATAAACCTGAAAAACTTAATACAACCAAAGGAATATACTTAACATTTATATAATTAAAGGAACTTCCTCTGTCATTTTTTCCTTCTCCTTGTACTTCCACAGGAAAAGGTAATATGATCTAAATCATCTATTCACAAATTCACCAATAAAAGGGACCATTACCCAAGCTCTCTTTAGTTTGTACATTAGCCTTTTCAGCTTTATTGCTCTTATAAAACCATAGAGAAAAAAAATCCTGAATTTTCTTTTCTGAACTGTGATTCCCTGAACCTATACTGTACAAGCCAAATGTGAGTTTATAAAATATCATGTGAAAGTATTGGTAGAACACTGATAATACACAAGATAAAAGTGAAATGCACAGAGCATCCCATATTTTAAAGAAAAATATCAGGCTCTTAATTATCTTGGAAACCTAATGCATTTAGAAATTCTGTTTTCATTCTATTTGAACATTCAGAAATTATTCAGATAATAATTTAAGCAAGATAGTTTCCTTATAAGAAGAAAATAATATTTGTACCAAGTAAACAACCAAAGACATTTTATTTTAGTATTTGACCTTATATCAGAATTAGAATTTTAGGGGGATCCCTGGGTGGCGCAGCGGTTTGGCGCCTGCCTTTGGCCCAGGGCGGGATCCTGGAGACCTGGGATCGAATCCCACATCAGGCTCCCGGTGCATGGAGCCTGCTTCTCCCTCTGCCTGTGTCTCTGCCTCTCTCTCTCTTTCTGTGACTATCATAAATAAATAAATAAATAAATAAATAAATAAATAAATAAATAAATAAATAAAATTTTAAAAATGAACATTTCAAGCAAAAGCAGGTTTATAAAGCAAAAGCAGGTTTATAAAGGCCTATGACAGTACTTTATCTGACTGGGATTTTCTGGGTCATTAAAAAATATCAAATAATCACAAGGCCCTTCATAAAAAGAAATAAAGACTGAGAAAGATAATCTAGTACATATATCACTATAGCATAACCATCTAGTTAATGCATTAAATTTATATACAATAATTTCAAGTTTTTAATATTGACTTTTAAAGGTAGGATTCAATATTCCATTAGGAAAACAAATGGTCTATAATAGAATTTTGGCATTAACATTAAATACCAGCTAATTAACATAGATGCCCAGTCTGCCTTTCACTGTTGCAAAGAGAAAAAGATGTAAAAATGTTCTTTTGACTCATGATTTAAAAGCACACCTTGGTCTTGAAAACTACATTTTTAAAAGCAAATGGAAGGAACGGATGAAACAATCTGAAAGATTACACTGGAAAAGAAAAAATGGTAAATGGTTAAGACATTAAAAAAAAAAACAAGCAAGAGAAAAGAAATAAAAACTAAAGAGAAATTGCTTCTTAACATCAAATTTTCTTCCTTGTTGATAAACTCCTGGCCCTAGAGTTGAGCTGTATCATGTCTGGAGACTACCAAAAATATATATTCACGTCTCAGTAATTAATGGGACATTTAGTTCAACTGAACAATTGTTAACTGCGTATGTGCAATGATGAAGAAGGCCCAATATGTACTAATACCAAGGAAATACATGAAAATTAGTGTTGCCCTTTCAAGCTGTCTCTTTAGCAAGGCACAGGCTCATTTCAGCCATGCTGCTAATACTCCAAATATTTCCGGAACTTCTTTTTTGGAACTATATTCAGTCAGTTTACAAATCAATGTAAACATTAATATAATATAGTACAATATATTATAAATTATAAAGTTTATCACCAGTACAAAAACAAACATCTCCAGGGACACCTGGGTGGCTCCGTGGCTTCGGCTCAGGTCGTGACCCTGGGGTCCTGGGATGAGTCCCAAATGGGGCTCCTCGGAGGGAGCTTGCTTCTCCCTCTATGTCTCCTCCGCTTCTCCCTCTACGTCTCCGCCTCTCTGTCTCTCAAGAATAAATAAAAATCTTTAAGAAACAAAACAACACCTCCAGACCCTTTTGACTGTTGCTCTTACCAGCTCCCAAACTTCAGGCTACTGGCTTTGAATGGGATCATTTGGGGGGGGGGGGGGGGTTGATTTAATTTTTACATTCATTTTTAGTATGTTGTACCTTTTCTTCTTATCCCATCTCTGTTCCTCTCCCTCACCCTCTTACTGGTTTTTACGTTTGTGAAAGTTTATACACTAATATACGAGGTGTAAACACAGAACACAGAAAATGCAAAGAAATAACCCCAGGAGAAGGAATGCGTACTTGGCTAATTCAGTGGATTCCTAATGCTTCCTGTTAATGACATGGTTTCCTTGTTTCATTTAATGACTGTGCATTACATCTATCTAAGGACGGGCACCGTGCTAGGCCCGTGCAAATCTGCAGTTGGGGGGGGGGGGGCAGGGACAAAAAACAACAACAATAAAAAACACAGTTCTGGCCCTGAAAGAGCTTATTACTGTCCTGGAAAGAATTCTCCGAATTCCTTGACATTTGCAACTGACCAGATGTGCGTAAAAACAAAACCTGGCGTGCAGGAGGGGGGCTGCACGCCACGGATTCTCTCATTATCTTCCTGTAAGCGCTGATCTTTTTTTTTTTTTTTTTAGACTTTTATTTATTTATTAGAGAGAGAGAGGCAGAGACACAGGCAGAGGGGGCAGCAGGCCCCACGCAGGGAGCCCGATGCGGGACCGGATCCCGGGTCTCCGGGGTCGCGCCCTGGGCCGAAGGCGGCGCTAAGCGGGGCGCCGAGCCTTCGGACTGGCGCTACTCACACTTCAGGGCGCTGAAAGCCAGCTCGTAGGACGAACGCTGCACGGATTCATCCTCCGACTCGGGCAAGGACCGCAAGGGTTCATCCCCGTACTTGATTAAGACGTGCTCCGGTGACTTTTCCAACCGAATACCCTGAAAAATGTTTGCTGCCGTAACGTAGACGGCGTCCGGGAAGCCCGTGCTCTCGGGCGCCCCGGCGGGGCCTGTGTCGCTGCGCGGGGCGCGGGCCGACAGCGCCGGGTCCTCCGCGCGGGGCTCGCGGGCCGAGCCCGGCTCGCCGGTGCCGCGGGGCACGGCCGCCCCCGCGCCCGCCGGCGGCGACGCCAGCTCAGCTACCACGCCGACGCTGCACGGAACCGTCTTCCTTGCGCCTCGAGCATCGCGTCTGTGAAAACAAGCGGTGATCTCGGTAAGTCCCCGCCGAGGCGGGACCCACCCGGCCGCCCGTCTCCGTCGCGCGCGCAAGGCGGAGGCGGGACAGGTGGCACCTGGCGGCCCCTGCGGGCGGACCCAAGCGTCGCGGAGGGGCGGGGGCGCGCAGGCGGTTGGGGAGTCGCCTCCCGAGCCGCCCTTCCCGGGCCCGTCGGGGGGGCGCTCCCCCCGCCCGCCCCACGACCCCCTGACCCCAGGCGGCGGCGGTCTGCCGGGGCTTCGGGGGACGGGGACGCGGCGGCCGCGCTCGGGGCTCCGGGGCTGCGGTCGGAACGGCGCCCTCGGGGCCGCGCGAAGGCAGTTGGGTTCCGAGGCGGCCTCGCCTGGTTCGGGGCACGGGCGGTGGCGGCCTCCGGCGCTCGCTTCGCTCGGGTTCCCGAAGGCGGGGCGCGCCGTCGGGCCTCTCTCGGTGTGTCCTGCGCGGTCCCCGGGCGGACGCGGCGGCGGAGCGCGGTGGAGCGCGGCGCGGAGGGACCGCGGCTCAGGCCCCGCGGAGGGCGGGTGGGCCGGCCCGGCCCGCGGGACCCGCGTCTCCATGGCAACCGGACGCCGCTCGGGGGCAGTTCCCGCGGGATTTGGCGGGCGAGCGGCTCCGCCTCGGTGGGAGTTCGGAGACACCTGTTCCCGCCCCGCTGGGGGCCGAGCGAGACCCTTTGCGCGCTTGGCCCGCCCGGGCCCGGGTCCCCGACTCTCCCAGGAGCACGGGCTTCCCCTCCTCCCGGACGGTCCGGGGCGCCCTCCTCGAAAGCAAGAATTCTGTGTCGGTGACGGCACCCGCCTTGGCGCCTGGGGCGCCGCAAACGCTCCAACAGGAAGAGTAGAGAGCTCCCGAAACAGAACAAACAAGCAAAGGCGGGGTGGGGGAAAAGACAAGCCTGCTTTATTTCCGTACTTTTTAGGACGACGAATATCATGCACTCTTCCAGGGCGACCTGGGTAAACGTCTTTGCCAACTTAAGGCCAAGTCCCTCCTTTCCAGGAATTGCCTGCAAAGAAAGACTTGGCTGAACTGGACCAACAGACTATCAGATTAACCTCGCTGCATCCCCCAATGATAGCATGCAAGTGGGAGCAAATACAGACCCCCGCCCCCAAAAAAAGGGTTTTAATACGGCTTCTTTAATTTTTTTAATAATAAATTTATTTTTTATTGGTGTTCAATTTGCCAACATACAGAATAACACCCAGTGCTCATCCCGTCGAGTGCCCCCTCAGTGCCCGTCACCCAGTCACCCCCACCCCCCGCCCTCCTCCCTCCGGCTTCTTTAATTTTTGAGTCCACCTAGGGAGCTCCTTCCTTCTCAGTCTTTGAAAACTCAGTGCAAACATCGCCTCTATAAATCCTTCCTGATGCTTGTATCAGAATATAAATTTAGCCACTGGGACAGAGACCCAGAAGAACCCATTGGCTTCAACAGAGCAAGTTTATTTCTCACCTAAAGTCCTGTTGGCACAGGGGCTCTCCTCCACAAAGTTGTCAGGGACCCCACTCCTATTTTACGGGGCATGTGAGGGCTTTGCCCTTGTCAGTTTAGTCTAGGGTGGCTTACCGCCAGGTCCATTGCCAGCCAGGGGTTGAGGAACTAGAGGAAAGGGAGGGCATGCTCATTCCTTTTTCAAGGACATAACCTGAAAGGTGCACACATCTCTTGGCCAGAACTCAGTCACATGGCATACCTAACAGCAGAAAGGGTTGGCCTATGTGTCCATCTAGAAATCAAGGGAACTGTCGCTATGGAAGAAGGGGAGGATCGGTATGGGGAAATGATTAGCAGTCTCTGCTACAAACCTCTGTCTCCCACCCCTTCATCCACTAGTGTACTCAACTTCCATTATTCCCAGAATGTCAAGTGTTGCCTCTTCTATGTCCCCATAACACTTTCTACATGCATGCATGCATTCCGTCCATAAAGTTAACAAATAAACATTAAATTCTTACCATGTATCTGACACTATGCTAAGCCCTGGAAGTAATAATGAATGTATGGAAATGATCAGGCACCTTACCCTCAAGAAATTAATGAATAGATGTACGTTAGCACCCTTCAATTTGTTTTATAAATATTTGTGAGCATACTGTATTCCTCCTCCTTCTCCCACCTTGCTACCATGTAGCCCATAAAACACACAGTCTTGGGCAGTCCAGGTGGCTCAGTGATTTAGCGCCACCTTCAGCCCAGGGTCTGATCCTGGAGAGCCTGGATCAAGTCCCAAGTCGGGCTCCCAGCATGGAGACTGCTTCTCCCTCTGCCTGTGTCTCTGCCTCTCTCTCTCTCTCTCTGCCTTTCTCTCTCTCTCTGTGTCTCTCATGAATAAATAAATAAAATCTTTAAAAAAATTTAAAAAAACACTCAAATACTTTTATTAACTCGTTTTATTTTTACTATATGTAATATTATTTTATTCCCAGATATTAGTAAAATATCATTGTCACACACACACACATGCACAGAAGATTACAAAAATGAAGATGCCTTAGGGGTCGGGTCATGATACATTTCATTATGCATCACACGGTACACAGTACAGTCTGCTGAAAATGTGAGGCAAAGCTAGCTATCAACTTTAAAGTACTATTAGTCTTTCAAAATGTAACTGAGGAGCCTCTTATTTTTCCACGATAGGTCAATGTAAGAGACAACTCACGATATTGAAAATGAAACTTAACGAGATTCTCTATCCCCAAAGTAAAGCTTAAGCAAAGAGTTGTGGGGGAGTGAGTTCATAGTTAACTGTTTGTTCTAATTGTGTGTATAATCCTCTTTACCTCTCACTTCTGGTTAATGGTCTCATTGTGGACTTAAATCTCGGGGAGGACGGTACAAAAGTCGCCGTAGAGATAGGTGTGTGGATTCAACTGTTGTGAAAGCAGAGCAGTAAAAAATGTGGTCTTTGTTTAAGTCACTCTTTGTAATATGACCAGAACATTAAATCAGAGATAGTGTAGAAAATTAAAAGCTAGTTACCTGGAGCTTTCTACCAAAAGAACTTAGAGGAGTGATTTTCTTTCCCCAGGGGGTAGAGTATTTGAAATATTTGTAAATTAACATTCCTTGCATTTGACTCAGAGTAACTAGTGTAAAATAGGTATTTAAAATACATTATCTCACTTGCTTCAAGTTAATCCAGGCCTATAAACTGTGCTCAGCTTCACTGAAGCTTGTTATAGAAGTATAAAAAAGTGTATGAAACATAAAGAATTTTATTTTATTTTTTTAAAGATTTTTTTTTATTTACTTATTTGACACAGAGTGAGCACAAGCAGGGGGAGCTCCAGGCAGAGGAAGAGGGAGAAGCCAACTTCCCACTGAGCAGGGAGCCCAATGCAGGCTCCATCCCAAGACTGGGATCATGACTTGAGCTGAAGGCATACCCTTAATGGACTGAGCCACCCAGTTGCCCCAAAACATAAAGAATTATTTTTTTAAACATAAAGAATTTTAACTTGTGTTTTTAAACACAAAACTCAATTTATAATTATTGTCATTTAAAAATAAGTCTATTTTCTCTGCAATATTTTTTTCCTTATTCTTTTGTATTTTATAGATACCTAGTGTTCCATTGTGGACCTAAGCTATATCTAACTAGGAACTTTGGGGTACAAGGGCAGTATTAGGAGCCCTATTTGTCTGAGGATCCTCAGAACCTCATGGGTAAACTGCATCTGGTTACTGATGGTCAGGTACTGAAATATTCTATCCCAGAGGAGAAAAGGGTGATGAATGCCCCAAAAGACAGGAAACTACTCACTTTGAGGTGGATGAATAGCATCCTTTGATGCTGGGTGAGAGTTGGTATGAAGGAATACTTCACATATCTTAGAGGGTAGCATTACTCAAGTGTCCTCTTGCCCAATCCCTGTGGAAACTTGTCGCAAATGACTTGAAATGGTAAGATGATAATGCAAAGATCACTTTGGGAAAATCAAAATATGATTGTGGTTCTTTAACACAAGCCCATCAAAGATTAACCAAAAGAGCTATAATCATTTGAAAAGGAGGGGGAAAATCTTTCTTAATTAAGAAGCAGCAGACAACTGGGATGGAGCGGAGTCCTGAATGATGAGGCAAGTGGAGAGGAACAAAAGTCCAAACCATAGCAGTTCATAAACGGCATCCTTAGAAGCAATATTCTGAAATTTAAAAGCCAAATATGCCAACAACTAAGGAAGAGTTGGAGTTACCTGGGGTGCAACAGGGAAAGAGGTTCAGGAGGTCTACTAGTGGGGCACCTGGGTGGCTCAGTCCGTTGAGCTTCTTCCTTCAGCTTGGGTCATGATCTCAGGGTCCTAAGATCCAGCCCCACATTAGGCTCCCTGCTCAGTGGACAGTCTGCTTTTCCCTCTGCTCTGTCTCTCCCCACTGCTCATGCTCTCTTTGTCAAATAAATAAAACCTTAAAGAAAAGAGGTTCATTTTCCCAGGCTTGATTGCCTTTGGTGGCCCCGGAGACAAGAGGTTACAATAGACAATCATCATAATAGATTGCACCAACACAGTAGTTTTCCAGATGTGGTCATTCAAGTACCACTTTCGTGGGTGATTTTTCCACATCCATATACTACTATCTATACTATTTTCTCAATTTTTTAAAAAAAATCAAGATCACAGCTTTAATAGAAAACTGTGAATGGAAAATCAGCATCATTTGACATAAATGAAAATAATCACAATGAAAGCAAAATAATACTATTAGATTCTAGCTAGAAACAGTGTACCAGCACTCCAGGCCTAATGTTGACTGCTCTCAGCTAAAAAGGAAGATGAGGGGCGGCCCAGATGGCTCAGTGGTTTAGCGCCGCCTTCAGCCTAGGGTGTGATCCTGGAGGCCCGGGATCAAGTCCTACGTCAGGTTCCCCACATGGAGTCGGCTTCTCCCTCTGCCTGTGTCTCTGCCTCTCTCTCTCTCTCTTTCTAATAAATAAATAGATTTTTTTAATCTTTTATTTATTTATGACAGTCACAGAGAGAGAGAGAGAGAGAGAGAGAGGGCAGAGACATAGGCAGAGGGAGAAGCAGGCTCCATGCACTGGGAGCCCGACGTGGGATTCGATCCTGGGTCTCCAGGATCGTGCCCTGGGCCAAAGGCAGGCACCAAACTGCTGCGCCACCCAGGGATCCCTAAATAATTTTTTTTAATAATTTTTTTTAAAAATAAAAATAAAAAATAAAAAGGAAGATGGGCAATGTTAGAGAGGTGTTAAACACCAGCCCCAAAATGAGATTTTCTCCTTGTCAGAAGGCTCAAAAGAGCCTTGGATAAAGCAGCTTTCTGTTATGTATTTGTTATTCAATATTAATTCAGCATATCACTTTAAATCATCTCCCATACCTTTGATGGTGCTGGCTCTGCACTGAAGAAACTCCGTGTCAAGAAATTTGAATTCAAGCATTAGAGGAAAAATGCTTCTTCTGAAACAAGAGGTAGAAAATACAAGAAATTCATAACTGGCAAGAAAGACATTGGAAGGGGCACCTGGGTGGCTCAGTGGTAAAGCCTTTGGTTCAGGGTGTGATCCCGGGTCCTGGGATTGAGTCTTGCATCAAGCTCCCAGCAAGGAGCCTGCTTCTGCTTCTGCCTATGTCTCTGCCTCTCTCTCTCTCTCTGTGTCTCTCAGGAATAAATAAATAAAATCTTAAAAAAAGAAAAAAAAAAGAAAAGGAAAGACATTAGAAGGATCTTGTGTCACAAATGAACTCAGTCTGCTTACATGGCACAGTGGTAGTGGGAACTTTAAAACTAGATAGAATTAAAAAAGAAAAAAAAACTAGGTAGAATTAGAAGACCAGTTTTTTAGTCCTAATGTTGTCATGAATTAGTTACATAACCCCAGGCAAGTCTCTGTTTTTTATATTTGTTTCTTGATATGTTGAAGTCCAAGATTTATTTACTAAGAAAAAAATGAGTGAAGAAGAGACTGAGAAAGATTGGCAGTCAATAGGGGAAAGATATTTAAGTATCTTTTTAAAATAATATTTATTTATCAGTATTTATTTAAAATATCTATTCAAAAGGTTTTTTTTAAGCAAAGGTAGGCAGAATGGAGGAATAAAAGGACCAAGACATAAGATATACAGAAAAAAAAAAAGAAAAATGGTAAATATAAATCCTATCTGATCTGCAATTGCATTAAATGTAAATGGATTAAATACTTAACTAAAAAGCAGAGGTAATAGAATGGATTTAAAAATCCAACTATAGGACAGCCCCAATGGCTCAGCCATTTAGCACCACCCTCAGCCCAGGGTGTGATCCTGGAGACCCAGGATCGAGTCCCACATCAGGGTCCCTGCATGGAGCCTGCTTCTCCCTCTGCCTGTGTCTCTGCCTCGCTCTCTCTCTTTGTCTTTCATGAATAAATAAATAAATAAAATCTTTTAAAAAATCCAGCTACATGCTGACTGCAATAGGCATATTTTAGTTTCAAACACACAAATAGGTTGAGAGTGAGAGGATGAAAAACTATAGCCATCCAAACTAGAACCAAAAGACAGATTGAGTGGCTATACTCTTGTCAGACAAAATAGACTCTAAGACAATTGTTCTAGAATACTTTTTCCTAGAAAATAAGTCTTAGACTTGAATACATCAAATTATTTTGGCATTGGCAAAGGGTTAGTAAAATTGTGGTAGGTCTAAAAGTTCTTTTGAATCAATGATTTCATTGGGAGCTCTGGATGTGTGTTTTGGATCAAAACAAAACACATGCCTCAATGTTACAATATCATAGCAAACCAGACTGCATGGAAGAGGTAAAGGTATGGTTTTTATGGCGATCCCTGACCTAATGCTCAGAATGCATAATCTAATAGAAATGTCAGAGTCACTTTACACTGAGATTATATGTATTGCCTTAGCATTTAAATGCTTGAGCAAATATAAAAGAAACAAATATTAAAAATTAAATTTTCTTTTTCATATTCGGAAGTTAAGAATCATGAAGAGTTATATGAAATGGCGAGAAAGGATATTTTATGCTTTTATATAACTAAATAAAAACTTCCCATTCCCCCACAAAACTAAGCCAATCACACCAGACCGAACAATAAAAGCTCTGAGACAATAAGGACTCCACACTAGGTTTGAGTATACTATCTTATTCTAAACTAGATTCAGGGAGCCATCTGCTGGTAAATTGATGAGTTATTTTTTATTTTATTTTTTTTAATGGATGTGCAGTTAGGGTTGCCAGATAATATACAAGACATCCAGTTAATTTGAATTTCAGATAACCAACAAATAATATTTTTAGATTTATTTATTTGTTTGAAAGAGAAAGAGAGATAGGGCTAGCTGGGGGGAGAGCAGAGAAAGAGAGAGAGAGAGAGAGAGAGAACCTCCAGCAGACTCCCCACTAAGCACAGAGCCTGACCCTTACACCCTGAGATTATGGTCTGAGCTGAAATTAAGAGTCAGATGTTTAAACAATTGAGCCACCCATGTGCCCCCTGACAAATAGCTTTTTAGCATAAGTATGTCAGTACAATACTTGCTCCATATGCCAATGCTATTTTGTCTTAAATTTTCAATTATATTATTTCAAATGATTTAGAAAAGGTTTTCTTAAAATTCAGATTGTATAATTATTTAGGAATATACTTATTGCTATATTCTATGTGCATGAACTCTTTGTCTTCCCCTCTTTTATCTGGCTCCTTATCATTTTTTCTAAGGTGGAACCCAACACAGGCTTGAACTCACAACCTTGAGATCAAGACCTGAGCTGAGACCAAGAGGCAGATGCTTAACTGACTGAGCCATCCAGGTGCCTCTCCTTATCATTTTTTAATTGAGCCCTTCTTCCTAGTTTACTTCTTTCCTACTGCTACAGCCTCATATTTAAGGAATCTGAGTCAGTTACAACTAATGAATGAAAAATCAGATAATTCATTTTATTTTCTGTAGTACCTTAGTTGCAGATACTATTTATCTTTTAAAAAGTAAAGGTGCATATCTGTATGTTTTATTTTTGACCTTTAAATTTTTTAACTTATGTTTTGAACTGGTAATATATTCACGTGATTTTAGTTTAATACAAAATAAAGAATATTCATTGAAAATTCTCCCACCCTTAACCATCAGGCATCCAAAAGTTTCTTCATGTATAGGCAACCAATCTACTCTATGTGATCTTCAGCTATCTTAAGGACATTATTTTGAAGTGAAAACATACAACAGGGTCATCTTTCACGAAAAAAAAAAGTGCCACCGATGACAATGAAAAACATTTCTTTCCTTATTAGTTATGGTTTTCAATTGAACAGCTTAATTTTATTTTGCCTATGAAGCAAATAATAGCAAAATGTATTCTCTTAAATCTTGGTTGCCTCTGAATGATTGACTGTAGTTGTAAAATCCAGTTAATTAAAAACTTGCATTATAAAATATCACAAGATGGAGATGTTGTTCCATGAAAGTGACAGTTAAAGAGCATGAGAAAAAAAATCTTTTGTTTCTTTTTGAACATCTTTATTTTCTTCTTTATCTTGCTCCCTGTCTTCCTGTCATCCAAGGTAGTGAGGAATATTCAAAGAGCCTGTGTTCAAATCCCTGATTTGTCTCTTTCTGCCTGTAACTCTAAATTAAATAAACCTTTAGGAGCCTTAAGATTGTCTATAAATTCAGGCTTATGCTCTTATTATGAAGATTATATTAAATAATATATCAAAATGGCAAAGCCCTCCAGCAAAAGCCAAGGACACATACAAGTTGTGTTTATCACTCATTGCAGTGAGGGAGAATGCACACCCTTAGGAAAAGGGCTTCTCAATAAGAGAGTATTAGAAAGGACCCATTATAGGACTGGAGCTGTGGTTGGGTGATTTGTAGTAGGGGCCCAAGGAAGCAAGGTTCACTTTGGACTGAGTGCTGTCAGAATGCAAGGACAATCTATGGCTGGGTATTTCACCCTCTATTTACAGTATCCCCTTTTCCATTTTTTCTCTTTCTGCAGTTTGGTCATCTAAAGTCCAGAAACAGATGACACTCTTGATGTATTGTCAGAAGGCCAATAGTAGCCTATTACTATGTCATAGTACCTACATCATTCACCTTTCTTCATTTCATCATGTAGGCATTTTATCATCTCACATCATCACAAAGGGGAGTACAGTTCAAGAAGATATTTTGAAAGAGAGAGACCACATTCAAATAACTGTTATTACAGTACATTTTCATAATTATTCTATTATGTTGTTAATCTCTTACTGTGCCTAATTTATAAATTAAACTTTATCTAATGTACGTTTAGGGGAAAACATATTGAAAACAGATCCCTTCAGATCTAACTATTTTTTAAAGAATATTATTTATCCATTTGAGAGAGAGCATAAGCAGGGAGAGCAGCAGAGGGAGAGGGAGAAGCAGACACCTGCTGAGCAAGGAGCCCAATTCAGGGCTCCATCCCAGGACCCTGAGATCATGACCTGAGCTGAAGGCAGATGCTTAACTGACTGAGCTACCCAGGTGCCCCTCAGATCTAACTTTTAAGTTCATTTATCCAGGGCCGAAGCAGCATTTGGCCTAGGAATAGTTTGCCCTCATTACTGTGGCAAGTGAGCCTTAATATTCTAAAGAGTACCTATGAATTCTGAAGTTTTCCACTCTGTTGAAAAACTGTTAGGAGCTGTTAGGAGCTGTTAGGAGCAAGGACTATCTCTGGCCTCTGGTGAGCTCCAAGAACTTTTTCCTCTTTTCTATAATCTTCTCAGGTGTTTCTTTCCCTGACCTTGCCTAACTTCTTCACACACATTCACTGAGCAGCACTCAGCTGAATATCAAAAGGGCCCCTCTGCACATCTCCAGATTTGTCTCTCTGATCCTCTGCTTCACTCTGTGCATGCTGTCGTCCTTGGCTCCCTTGGACTTGCAAATCCATCTCCTCGACTCAGAGAGATGACTGGGCTCCACTTGGGCTCCACTTGGGCTCTACTTGGGCTCCACTTGGGCTCCCAGTTCAGAGTCCTAGAAATTGGCTCTAGGCAGTAAGGTGGAGGCAACTGGAGTCTTACCTCATTTGTTTCCCATCTCTCAGAGATCACTGTCCTTGGTGGCCTAGTGTCAGTATCTTGAATGCTCTGGTCTCCTACATTTTGCTCAGTTTTTTAGTTGTTTCAGGTGGGAGAGTAAATCAGATCCTTGTTATTCCATGCTGACTAGACACAGAAGCTGTCTTAAAAAAAAAAAAAAAGCATCATGTACTAAATCAAGTTACAAACAAACTTGATGGTACTTGTCTTACTTGTCTTGATTCAGGCTGCTGTAACAAAGTACCATAGACCGGGTGGCTTAGAAATTTCTTTCTCACAATCTGGAGGCTAGGGTGCCAGCATGGTCAAGTTCTGGTAAAAGCCCTCATCTGGTTTGCAGATGCAGTAAACTAGCTCTCTGTCCTCTTCTTACACAGGCACTAATTCCATTCCTGAGTGCTCCATCCATGATCTAGTTATCTCCCATAGGTCTCTCCTCCAAATATCATCACATTGGGGATTAAATTTCAACATGCAAATTTTGGGGAGAAACAAACATTCAGTTCATAATAACACTGAAAGCAGTTTTTTTACTCAATATAAAGAATGCCTTTCTATAACCCCACTTATATAAAAATAGAATAGTTTTCCCTTGGAAAGAAGTGTGTTCCCTGTCATGCAGATATAGACAGAGGTTATAAGCATTGTCTGAATAGTGTAGAAGATATTCAGTTATGCTCAACAAACTATAGCCTACAGGCCAAATCTGTCCCACCACCTGTTTTTTTTTTTTAATAAAATTTTATTGGCACACAGACATGCACTTTAAAAAAAAAAAAACATATTGTGTATACGTAAGGTTCTGTCATGCTAAAATGGCATAATGGGGGACACCTGGGTGGCTCAGCAGTTGAGCATCTGCCTTCAGCTCAGAGCCTGATCCCAGATTCCTGGGATCAAGTCCTGCATCGGGTTCCTTGTGTGAAGTCTGCTTCTCCTCCCTCTGCCTGTGTCTCTGCATCTCTTTCTGTGTCTCTCATGAATAAATAAACAAAATCTTAAAAATAATAATAAAATGGCATAATGGAGCACTTTTGATAGAAACTATGCCCTTCAAAGCCTAAAATTTCTTATCCTCAAAATAAAATAAAATAAAATAAAATAAAATAAAATAAAAAATAAATAAAATAAAATTTCTTGTCCTCTCCTGAAAAAAATTTGCCAACCCTAGATTACAGCATCATATATGGCTGATGTGGCAAAATGACTTCTTTGATCCCTTCCCAGCTCAACTTTCTAGGAGTCTGTGAAAGCAGAGAATAAATTTATTGCCTAATGCAAATTTTGCATCTTCTTCCATCACATATCTATATTCATTTTTTTTAACTTTTTAAATTTATTCTGTGTGTGAGAAGAGACCAAGCACACAAGAGCGGAGGGAGGGAGGAAAGGTGTTTTCCCTCTTCTTAGGGAGAAGCAGGCACCCCATTGAGCAGGGAGCCTGATGTAAGGGTACATCCTAGGACCCCAGGTTCATGACCTGAGCCGAAGGCAGCCACTTAACCAGCTGAGCCACCCAGGCGCCCTCTATATTTATTTTAATATAATATTCTCCTCCCCATCTCATTTCTTTGGGTAAAATTGATCCTCCCCAAATATCCCTATGTTTGTCCTTTAGCTTTGCATCTCTCCACCATGTATATATATTCCTTATGATGTAGTATCATTCATTCCCTTTCCCCTACTAGTTCTTCTGCTTCTTTTTTTCCTTCCTCTTTAACCTTCTCCCTTACTCTTTTTCTGCCTCTTCCTTCCCTTCTTCTTTGTCCCCCCTTCTCTTTCTCTGCCTCCTCCTTCTCATTTATAATTATTTATAATACCATACCAGACAGTATTCTAGACACTGGGGCTTTAGCAGTAACAAGATAATCTCTGCCATCACAAAGCTTACATTGGTACCCTAATTTGAAAAGTAAAACCATGGTGTTTTCAGGTCAAAAGCAAATGATTGTCACCAAAAAGCATTTCAGAGAATCCAAGACAAGACACACCCACCAATTTTCATGATGCAAGATAACAGAGTGATCATTCCCTAGGCTGTCAACTTGCTCTGAATCTTAAGTGGAAAAACCTTCTGATAACAAAACATTTAAAATTTCAACCAGAACGAGAGTGAGAAAAGATAGGGCACCGCTGTCCCCAAAGGACAATCTCAACACCACATGTGATTTTGTATATGTGCCACATCAAAATGTTCTCACCTGTAGTTGCTGAAAGAGATTTTCTTTTGAGCGTGAAAGATACAGTTACTGAAAGGGCATTTAACATGAAATAAATTATATTTTAGGAGCCACCAGTGCCCCACAGCCAATCTTCCAAATTTTATTAAAAACTAAAAATAACATATTTCAATCTCTATGCAAAATCTCCCCAACTCTAGTTTTTAATTAAATTTTTTTTAAAAACCCTCTCCTTTAGGAGAATGTACTTTTTTTAATCATTGTCAATTTTTTTCCTCAGACGCTTGAATTTAATAGGGAATATAAATTATGATCTTGGAAAATAAGCAATGCTAATTATAGAGAATCCATAACTGTGATACATTTAACCCCAGTAATTTAACAGTGACTTCATCTCTAAAATGAGTTTTGTGCTTTGGACTTCAAACTCTGTTTTACAGAAAACTTCTAAAATGGAATTGCTGCAAAGCCCTCAAGGTTTTTCAAACACAGGGACCTACTGTTTGGCAAACCTGCTTGATCTTTGTCTCTTTGTTCTCCTCTTGAATCCTGCTGCTGTCTGTTCCATGTCTCTGGGCATGCAGTTTATACTGTTAAAATTCTTTCAAAGTGAAATGTCTGTTCAGGAAAGGTATTCAGGAGGTCTAATAAATTACTCTGCTTCAAATAAACATTCCGATATCAACGACTGAATAAGGAAATCGTTTTAATAATAAGCTTGCTCATTATTTCTATTTCATTTGAACAGAACAACTTAAACTTATTTATTTATTTATTGAACAACTTAAATTTAGCTATTTTTATGAAAATATTAGATACTGGGCAGCCCGGGTGGCTCAGCTGTTTAGCGCAGCCTTCAGCCCAGGGCGTGATCCTGGAGACCTAGGATCGAGTCCCACGTCGGGCTCCCTGCATGGAGCCTGCTTCTCCTCTGCCTGTGTCTCTGCCTCTCTCTCTCTGTGTGACTATCATAAATAAAAATTAAAAAATAATAATAAAATATTAAAATAATAAAATATTTTTTAAAAAGAAAATATTAGATACTGCATAAGCTTATCAAAATTTTTCTTACCTGCTAGAAATGGAATATTTGCAGATAAAGATTAAGCAAATGCTATGAAAAAATTACTGAATTTAATGTAATATGCAAAGGAGTTTTGTCATTATATTTTCACTTATTACCTTCAAGACAGGAAAATTTCTTTTTTTTATTTTTTTTTTAAGATTTTATTTATTTATTCACGAGAGATACACAGAGAGAGAGAGAGAGGCAGAGGCACAGGCAGAGGGAGAAGCAGGCACCATTCAGGGAGCCTGACATGGGACTTAATCCCGGGTCTCCAGGATCAGGCCCTGGGCCAAAGGCGGTACTAAACCGCTGAGCCACCCGGGCTGCCCAAGACAGGAAAATTTCTGATAAATTTTTTTGTTAAGATTAAATGTAATTGCTGTGAATTCTTATTTAATAAGTTTGATTACTTGAAAACTGTCACTTCCCACTACTTAAATCTGTAATCTTCAATATAAACTTCCATAGTGCATATGATTACACATGGAAAATGGAAAATGTTAGTGCATGCACCATATGCAAAAATTAACCTCAAAATGGATTGAAACCCAAGTGCAAGAGCTAAAACAATGAAACTCTTAAAAGAAAACACATGAGTAAGTATTTGTGGCCTTGTGTTAGTTAATGATTTCTTAGGTATGACACCAAAAGCACAAGCAGTAGAAGAAAAAATAGATAAACTGGACTCCATCAAAAGTTTAAATATTCAACTTCCAGAGTAAGAACTTTAAAAAAAAAAAACAGTAAAAACTTTACTGATGGAAAAGACACTATCAAGAAAATGAAAAGACAACTTGAAAAAAAAAAAAAAAAAAAGAAAAGACAACTTGCAGAATGGGCTAAAATATTTACAATTATATATCTAATAAGGGACTTGTATTTAGTTATAAAGAACTCTTACTATTAAAAATAAAGACAAATAACCCAATTAAAAAATAGGCAAAGGATCTGAAGACATTTCTCCAAAGAAAATATACAAATGGCCAATGAACACATGAAAAGATGCTCCATATCAGTGGTTGTTAGGGAAATGCAAATCAAAACCATAATGAGAAACCACTTCACACTACCAGGGTGATTAGAATTAAAAAATAAAAAACCCCACACAACACAAAATAATAATAAGTGCTAGTGAGGACATAGAGAAATTAGAACCCTTAAACACTGCTGGTGAGAATGTAAAATGGTGCAGTTGCTTTGGAAAACAGATTAGTAGTTCCTCAAAACTTAAACACAAAATTATAATTTTACTCAGCAATTTCTTTCCTATGCAAGAGAACTGACAAAAGGTATTCAAACAAAAATTTTTACATGAATGTCCGTAGCAGCACTACTCACAATGGCCCAAAGGTAGAAAGAATCCAAATGTCCATCAACTGATGATTAGGTAAAATATGGTTTATTTGTACAATGGCATATCTGATCACAAAAAAGAATGAAGAATTGATACACAATACAACATAATGAACCTTGAAAACATCATGCCAAGTGAAAAAAAATTAGACCTAAAGACTACCTATTGTATAATTCCACTTATACAAAATGTCCAAATAGGTAGATCGATAGTGACAAAAAATAGATTAGTGATTGCCAGAGTAAGGGGGAGTGACAGGAGGAATGTCTGCTAAGGGATGTGGGATTTCTTTCTGAGGTGATGATAATGTTCTGGAATTATGTAGTGGTGATGGATGGACAGCTTTGTGAATATACTAGAAACCACTGAGTTGAATACCTTTAAAAAGTTGAATTTTAAGCATTCCAATTATATCTCAATCAAAAACTTATCGGAGATAAAAGTGGTAGAATATGACTGAGATCAACCCATATAGACCATGCTATCAATTAATTAGTTCTGGTTTATAAAGATGACAGCAAAGTAATTCTTTTTTTTTTTTTAAAGATTTATTTATTTGAGAGAGAGCATGTGCCCATGTGTGAGTGGGGGAAGGGACAGGCTGGGGAGGGGGGAAGAGTGGCAGTGGAGATCTCAAACAGTCTCCTCACTAAGCATAAAGCTGGATTCCAAGGTAGGTTTCAACCCCAGGATCCATGAGATCATGATCTGAGCTAAAATCACAAGTCAGATGCTTAACTGACTGACCCACCCAGGCACCTCAGCACAATAATTCTTTATAATGCTATTACATTTTATATATATATATATATATACATATATATATAAAATTTTAAAGTATAAAATTATAATTTGTTTATTACATGCATGTTAACCTGGAGAAAAAAATGAAGTTACAATTTATGAAAATTAGAAAGAAAGAGGTTGTTGGTGGTTCCGATAAAATATATCAACTTGAAAATAATTTTTATAACATATTAAGAAATATTTTTAAGTCTTTACCATTTATAAGAGAATGTGATACACATTTTGATAGATTGTCTACTATAAGACCAGCACTACACTAGGCTCCATGGGGCTTATATAAGAATTGAATGACAGTCCTTGCTTGAAATCTGTTTAAGGAAACAAAACTAACATAATGAAGCAGTTAGGGAGCAAGTGTGGCATATATTTTAGGACTAAATGGAATGTACATACTCCTAGGATAACAACACTGAATGTTCCTTAGTACTCTTCTATTTTAAACTTCTTTTTTTGCAGATCCTGACTTTAGGAAATAAGTGCCATAGAGTTCCAAAAAGGAGATAACACATCAATTCATTCAATGGATATTTAGTGAGTGCCTACTATGTGCCAGGCACTAAATCCCAGTAATTGAAATTATTATAAAAAATGAAAATAAGACACAATTTAGCAATGTGCATCTAGCATTGTGTATTGGAAGGAAATTAGAGGGATAATCATCTTTTTTTTTTAAGACTTTATTTATTTATTCATAAGAGACAGGCAGAGACATAGGCAGAGAGAGAAGCAGTCTCCCCGCAGGGAACCTCATGCAGGACTCGATCCCAGGACCCTGGGACCAAGACCTGAGTGGGAGATAGACCCTCAACCACTGAGCCACCCAGGTGTCCTGAGGGATAATCATCTTAATAACTGGTCTTTTTCATTATTGAACCTCCTTAGTTCAATTCTATCCTGTGATGTCATATGAACAATCTGAATGGAAAAGCAATGAAATTGGTGGTAAGGAAGCACAAGTGTTTCTCAAGGGGCATATATTTAAACATAGGTATTTATATTTTTTTATCATCAAAGAGATATTCAAATTGGTTGCTGTGAACATTTCAATCAGAATTTAACACTATTTTTCAGGGTAAACAGCATGAGATTAAACTACCTTTTAACTTTACAATTAATTTTTCCTCCAGAAAAAACATAATGGATTCTGGTCAGAGACCGATCAAGGTCCTCGTCTTCAGTTACTGGCTGTCTAACCTTGGATGAGTCATTTAATCTCTCAGTTTTAGTTTCCTTATCTGTAAAAAGGCGGTAGCAATATTTCCTACTTTGTTGGGTTGCCCTGAGTTTAAATAAAGTAATGTAAATAAAGGTTTTAGCATTGTCCTTGGTATGTCATAAGTCTTCAATTAATGTTAAATATGATCCTTGGGGAACAGATGGATTAATCAGCCTTTCCAGTTACAATTCACAAGCACGCATGGAGTTCTTGGAGATGGTAGATGTATTTTTCCCTTAAAATAATATATATTATTATTTTTTATATCTATATTTTTTCACTATTATTTTTCATTACCTATTTCTGAAAACAAAAACTAAACACCTAAGAAAGTCTTATTTGAAAGATAGGATTTGAATGAGAGCAATACAACATTGCATGTAAGACAAGTTTTAAAATGTGAACTTGCAGGGACTCAAATTCCTTGAGCTCAGAGTGGAAAAAATTCCTATTTAGAGAGCAAGGAAGACATTAAGCAGAAGGCAGGGATCTGAAGAACCAGCCATGGTAGAATGGGAGGTTCTTCAAAGCATAATAGGAGCTTTGCTTCTAGCAACAGAACCCAACACTTGAGTAACAGAAGATTCTATGAATTCGCCAAAACGAGACAAGAAACTGAGCAATATAAAATTTCATAGGAAGCCAAGTGATATATAGGCAGTTTATGAAACACTGCAGGTCATCTTATGGGCTTTGTTCTTCAATGAATAGGCATCTTTTCAAAGTTAAGGAAAATAAGACACAGATATTTAAAATTTAAATTAAAATATTTAATATTTAAAATATCTTATTTTAAAAGTTAATAGTAGGTCCAGGCTGAATATTTCTCACCATTAACTTGCTGAGGGAGGTGAATAAAGTAGATTAGCAGTTGCCAGGGACCGAGGGTGGGTGAGATGTAGAGTGATGCTAATGAGTGATGCTTGATTAAAATCAATGGGGATATGATGGTGAAGAGCATAGACATATGGCTCATGTCCTCACAGAGATTATAGTATCAATGAAGGAGATAAGATAGCAAAAACAATCATTGTGTTAAATGCAATGGTTAAGGGATACCTGGGTGGTTCAGTGGTTGAGTGTCTGCCTTTGGTTCAGGTCATGATCCTGGGTCCTGGGATTGAGCCCCACATCGGGCTCCTTGCAGGGAGCCTGCTTTTCCCCCTGCCTATGTCTCTGTCTCTCTCTGTCTCTCTCATGAATTAACAAAAAAATCTTTTTAAAAATATGCAATGATTAAATGCAACAGTTGCAGAAGTAAAGGGAACTGGGTCAGTGGCACTTATGCAGGAAGTGACTTGTAAGAATGAGTAAGAGTCAGAGGAAGAAGGGATGGGAAGCAGCAGGAAGTAAATTATGGCATTCCTGACAAAGTAGACAGTGTATTCAAAGAGATGAAATAGCACATGGCATATTTAGGACCTGAAAAAAATTTAGATCAATGGGAACAAGGTAGGAAGAAAGGAGAGGCTCAGAAATGGAGGTCAGACCACACAGGCACTCATAGATCATATTCAAGTTTGGCCTCTGTCCCAGAAACAATGGAAAACCATCAAAAGTTTTTAAGGAGGCAAGTGACATGATCTGATTTGTTTTTGATAGATCACTTCAGAATGGGGAAAGATTAGTATGAGGCAAGCCTGAAGACAGGGAGACTAGTTGGGAGAGATAATCTTGGTAGAGAGATGTGACTGAACCAGGCTGGTAACCCTGTGGATGATAAGAGGTAGAAAGATGGAAGAGGTTTTGGAAGTTCAATTAGCAGGACTTAGTGATTAATGGGAATGAGATATTAGGGGGATTCAAGGATTATTCCAAGCTTTCTGGTGTGGGCAACTTGGACTCATTCACTGAGCCGAGAGCACAGAAGTGGAGGAGATTTGGGGAGATTTCAATTTTATAAATGTTAAGTTTGAGGTGCCTCTGAAGATTGCAAATGAATATGCCTAGTGGGTAGTACAAATCTAAAGCTCAGGAGAAGGACTAGCCTGGAGCCATGGACCAGTAAGTCATCATCAACCTAGAGATGGTAGTTGAAGCCATGGGAGGAGATGAGGTCCTGGGAAAGTCAAATAAGAAGGGATCTCAGATTAAAATCATGAGAAGCACCAAAAATAAGAAAAGGACAGGAGGGAGAAGCCTGCACAGGAGACCAAAGCCAAGAGGAAGGAGAAGAATCAGAGAACCATTGTGTCCCAGAAGTCAAGTAGAGGAAGGAGTGGTCAAATGTGTCAAATGCTGAAAACCAATCAGTAGAATAAGGACTGAGAATTCTCTGTTGAATCCAGTAACAAGGAACTTTGAGATTTCAGTGGAAACCCAGATTCCAGTTAACAGTTGAGTGATCTGAAGATAAGACAGTGGAAACAATTCTTTGAAGAAATGAGTCTCTGACATAGCTGGACAGAAATGTGGAATCAAATGGAGTTTTCTTAACATAAACAAAAAGGGGTGGAGGGAATTGGGTCATTAAATGACAAAAAGACAAAAAAGAATTAGCCAATAAAGAGGGGGGAGTTGAAGATGCCAGAGAGAGGGATTTTAATAGATAGAAAAAAAATACTTATAGGGACGCCTGGGTGGCTCAGTGGTTGAGCATCTGCCCTCGGCTCAGGTCATAATCCTGGGGCCCTGGGATCAAGTCCTGCATCAGGCTCTTCAAAGGGAGCCTGCTTCTCCCTCTGCCTACATCTCTCCCTCTCTCTCTTTCTGTGTGTCTCTCATGAATAAAGAAATAAAATCTTAAAAAAAAATTATAGAAGACAGGAGGAGTCTTTCACTTTAGACGGGAGAATAAGAGAGACATCTCTTTATGACAGAGGGTGAAGGAGGAAAAGATATTTTGGACCTATTTAAGTTTCTGGGTTCCTTTTTTTTTTTTTCTTTAAGATTTTAGTTATTCATGAGAGATACAGAGAGAGGCAGAGACATAGGCAGAGGGAGAAACAGGCTCCCCGATACAGGACTTGATCCCAGGACCCCAGGATCGTGAGCTGAGCCAAGGGCCGAAGCTCAATCACTGAGCCACTCAGGCACCCCAAGTTTCTGGGTTTCATGCAGCGTGTGCTGGAGCCAGCTCCTACTAGCTCACAGAAGCCAGTTGTTAAATTTTCAGAAATTTTGACAACTGGCTAATACACATTATAAGCTTGAATTCAGCCAGAGTGGGAATATTTATGGCATGGAAACTGACTAACACTACAAATCAGAACTTCCTCACACAAGGCCTCCAGAGAGTGGGTTATTAGGCATTTACCGGTACACCACTGGCCAGGGTAGTAAAGGAGTGCCTAACTGAACAGCATTGTCTTATCTGTTGAGTAGAAAGGAAGATTGTATGTTGATATCAGAGTTTAGAGGAAAGTGAAGAGAAATTGAATTCTGTGAAGCAAGGCAGAGACAACCACCACCTAGGGAAATACCAAATGGCTACCAGGCTGTATGAAGGGACCAGTCCAGGTTGGACACTATTGGTCTATGGTGAAATCAGTGTGTGCAGTTGTATGATTTCTCACAAGCACAGTAGCCTGGAGATCTCAGCAGAGAAGTAGGTAGGTGCTTTGATCCAGAACCATTCTCTTGCCTGGCAGTGGTGATGGAAGAAGTAGATGGAGTGAGGATAACGAAGCTGTTTGCAAAAAAGTGGCTGCAGTAATGGGCCACAGGACCTAAATTGTAAAGGGAAAGAAGTGAAGATAGCAGAAGGTGATGGGTAAGGGCAGGGTCAAGGAGTTGTGTTTTCCTTGTATTGTGTGCCCTTACTATCCTGGTCTCGGTTTTACAATTAGGCCCTCCCACTTGGCAATGTCACTTTTGGAAAATGACATCTAAATCCAAGTCCCTTGGTGTTAGACAATACTCCAGCTTGGTCTGACCATCAAAGACTATATCGTTGTCCTCACCTTAGAAATCATACGTTAAAGATTCAATGCCCAATGTCATCAGAAGAGTTGAACATCATTATTAACCACACAGTATAAATAAGGTAAGGCAGCGATATTTTTTTTGACATTTTAATGGCAATGATCTGATATTTGAAAATACTTTGCTCAGCATTAGCTAACTGATCAACCATCACTAATGAATATCATTGATATCTGTAATATATACAGTTAACTATAGATCAATAGCAAATATAATTGCCATTAGAGTATCATTTTGCTGGGTGCTGGGGTGGCTCAGTCAGGTAAGTGTCCAACTCTTGGTTTCAGCTCAGGTCATAATCTCAGGATCATGGATCAAGTCATCAAGTCATGGTTGGGCTCCATTCTCAGCACAGAGTGTGCCTAAGACTCTTTCCCTCTCCTTCTTCCCCTTCCCCCTGGCCTCCTCTCTCTCTCTTTCTCACTCTCTCTCTCTCTCTCTAATAAATGAATATATCTCTAAAAAAAAAAGAAAATATTTTGCAAATTATTTCAAGAACTTAGAAGTACTGAGTAACACAGGGGGAACTTCAGAGAGTTAATATAAAATCTCAAAATGGCCTTCAAGTACACTTATTTTCTGGAGTAGTTTACCACCAGGAGACAGACTCAGGATTATACAGAATTTGTTTATGGGTATCACCAGAAGCTGAGATGGGATTGTTACTGATGGCAAAACAGTAAGAAAGAACAAAACTGCTATCATGAGAAAAGACTCTGGGTCATGGGAACTATTACTTTAATTTCAAATGACAATCAGTTTTTATACCTATACCTGCTTATGTGTTCCAAAGCATTCTTAATGTTATAGCTGTCAGAAATCCGCATATTGCACCACCTAGGTGGCTCAGCAGTTGAGCATCTGCCTTCGGTTGGTGTGATCCTGGAGACCCAGGATTGAGTCCTGCATGGAGCCTGCTTCTCTCTCTGCCTGTGTCTCTGCTTCTTTCTCTGTGTCTCACAAATAAATAAATAAAATCTTAAAAAAAGAGAGAGAAACCTGCATATTTAGTGGACTATCTTCCCCATGTCACCTTTCCCTAAGATTAAGTAGGGTGTAGAGCCACTGTTTAATTTCTTTTTTTTGTGTTTGTTTTTTAAAAATTAAAAAAAATTAAATGGTTAATTCTTAATATGTGTAAGTTGCAGAAATTTTCTTTCTGAATTAAAAATATCATTTCAGTAAGGTAACTGAATTGCTGGTACTCCTGTGTTTGCGATTCATCATGATTAGTGCCGGATTCAACAAACACAATTCAGTTTCATATACTACCCTGAGATTGGCTGGGTGTCATGGCTGTGACATCGCTAGACTCCCTGGTGCTATGGGTATAAATCTTGCCCACGTAACTTTTGTTCCTTCTTATGAAGTAAGTGAATGGCATGCAGTGTTCATACTCGGAGGACACTTTCTTCTTTATCAAAGTAATGACCTCATTGCATTTCCCACTTGAATAGCTGATCCATCAAAAACAGAGCAAATAAAGCTATCGATTTTAGTCCCTTCACACTGGATTTTTTTCTTACTATTTTTTTTTTAACCTTGAGGTATTTGGATATGCAGTTACATGGAGAGGTATCAGAGAGAGCAGGAAGTAGGCAGATCTTTTTTTTTTTTTTCTTGTGTCACTCTTCATTTTGGCCAGCAAGGGGAGTTATAGGAACAATTTCAGTTCCTATACACTTTTGGTTAGACTTTCCCCCCCACCTCTGCCCCCCTGTTGATGATCAGTCACTGTGTCTCTTGCACTGGCCTCTCTGTGCAACCCAGCTAGTATTTTACTGTTTTGTACCGGTGTCGCTGTCTCCCGTTCATCTAATAACTTGCTGACCCAACGTTAATTGTGAACTTCAAAGTAAAAACTCTACTGGAATGGTGGGACATTGGAAATGAAGTGAGTTTCTATGCCCAGGTGGCATAAAAATCTAATTGTAGCCAGGAGCAGCCCAAGCCCCCTTAATGCGGATAAGACAGCATTCAACTGGCTTCAATAAAAAGGGACTTAAATGCAAGGGAGGTGGCCTTGAGGAGAGCCGCAGGACTGCCAGGACTGAGAAGGCCATTGTTCTACATTCTCCTGGGGTTTATGGAGATTGACAAGGCCCCTGCTGCTTTCCAGAGCTGACCATTCTCAGTTCAGCCCTGAAAATACCTGGAGCTAGGACATTCCCGTAGCCACCGGCCCCTACCCATCCAGGTGGTGGAGATTCAAAGGTGTAGGTAGAAGGTGTGGGAAGAGCCCTCAGGAGGAATCTGCAGAGATTGTTTCCACTCTGTGAACCCAGGACAGCTTTCTCCCCTTTCAACCACATCTCATGCTTCTTAGCTCCAACCGAAGTTATCTGGGGTCTTCTGTGGAGTTCCTCTGCTAGTAACACTTCATCACTGACCACTTTCATAGATAATGGTTCACTTCATTCTTTTAGCTTGGGACCAGGATCAATGATCACTTCGAGTCTTGATCCCGCTTTCCCAATCCCCATCCTAGCTGTTAAACATATTATGTTGCTGTTAATGACTAAATAGACTAAAAATCAGTAATCACTGGTTTTCTTCATATGAAGGTCAATTTTCATTTCAGTGATTTAAAAGATATGTTTTGAATAAATTACATGTCCATGCTTTGCTTATGGACAGACTATACTGTATAAAGGAGAGAATCTGGCCCTGAGAACAGGAGATGTGGACTTCAGTTCTGACTCTGCCGCTCATGAGCTGTATGATCTTGAATATACCATAATTTTGTGGAGGTTTAAGTATTCTCACTACAAAACTGGAGAGGGTGGACTAACTGAATAGACAAGATTCCAGACTCAAGAATCAGGCAGAAAAAAAAAAAAAAAAAGAATCAGGCAGACCAGGATTTTATCCTGGCTCTATCATGTATTAACTGAATGACTTTAAGCAAGCGACTATTAGTATTACTTTAAGGCTTTAATGAAATAATGTACACGAAACCCTTAACATCATTCTTAAATATAATAAGCATTCAACAAAGAATAGCTATTATAATAATCATGATAATGATCTTAATTATTAAAGTTCTATTAGGTCTTTAAAAAATAAAATCCAAAAGGCAATGACTTCACTCTGAAATGCTGTGACTGATTGTTGTGAATGCACCTACTCATCTGATCCTATCCTTCTTCGGGGAATTATGAAGGAATTATGAAACAGGCTGAAATTATACAGAATGTTGCAAAATATTTAGATTTATTATATAATACTGCAGTAACATATTTAGCAAAAAAAAGTGTGGCTATAGGCATAGTAATGTATATAGTCATGGGTTTGTTTTTGTTTTTGTTTTTTTTTAAATTTTTATTTATTTATGATAGTCACATCAGAGAGAGAGAGAGAGGCAGAGACACAGGCAGAGGGAGAAGCAGGCAGGCTCCATGCACCGGGAGCCCGACGTGGGATTCGATCCCGGGTCTCCAGGATCGCGCCCTGGGCCAAAGGCAGGCGCTAAACCGCTGCGCCACCCAGGGATCTCCCGGGTTTGTTTGTTTGTTTGTTTGTTTTCTGTTGCCATAGTGTAATGCCTACTAGAAAATCTTTAAAGGTTAAAATTCATATTCAAAAAAATAAAATAAAATAAATAAATAAAATTCATATTCAGTAGTAACACTAAAAGTGCGGAACAAGAAAGTGAGTGGCTCCTTTTACTTTTATTTTTTTATTTTTTAAATATTTTATTTATTTATTCATGAGAGACAGAGACAGAGAGAGAGGCAGAGACACAGGCAGAGAGAGAAGCAGGCTGCATACAGGGAGCCCAATGTGGGACTCGATCCTGGGACTGACTCCCTGTGAGGAGGGCAGTGCTAAACCGCTGAGCCACTGAGGCATCCTCCTTTTACTTTTAAAACTCATTTAGGATTTTCTTTTAATTCATAAATTTTGAAAATGTTCTTTCTACTCATAAATTTTGAAAATGTTTGGCTTAATTTAAAATGATTGTCAGAAAATAATGGTTACTAGAAATGAGCTCTGTTTCCTAGCTTTATAGCTAGGATGGCAAACTGATATAATTCAATGAATAAGTATATATCTAGTGCTCATTATGTTCCAAGCACTGCTCTTGGTGTTGGGATATAGCAGTGAATAAAACAGACCAAAGCCCTGCCTTCTAAAAACTGACAGTCTCTTGAGGTTTACCTTCTGTCAGGATGCCCACCCTCAATAGAAGGTCCATCAGCCAGGCTCTGGTAACAAGAATTGGGAGACCACACCAGGACTCATTAAAAAAGAATGCCATGGCTGTCTGGTGATTTCCACCAAGGGTGAAGGATAGGAGAGCCTGGGACTGAATTTACCAACATCACTACAGAGCATTGCTGTCCACTAAGATAGCCACTGGCTACATGTGGCTATTGAGTGCTTGAACTGTGGCCAGTCCAAATGACAACATGTATAAAGTACAAAATA
Source organism: Canis lupus dingo (assembly GCF_003254725.2). Lineage (NCBI taxonomy): Eukaryota > Metazoa > Chordata > Mammalia > Carnivora > Canidae > Canis > Canis lupus. The sequence goes on from NC_064245.1 coordinate 72,038,695, forward strand.
CACATTGGATTTTGAAGACTTAGTAGGAAAACAAGATGTAAAATATCTCCTTAATAATTTCAAACTGGTGGCATGTTGAAATAATAATATTATAAATATATTAGGTTAAATAAAATACATTATTAATTTCATATTTCTTTTTAGCTTTTAAAAATGTGGCTACTAGAACATTTTAATATCATACACCTGGCTCTCATATTCCTGTATGACAGCGCTCGGAGAGTGTCTGTCCTGGCTTGAGTCCCTATGACGCCATGAACTTCTGAGCCAATGCAGACAGCAGACAACACTTTCAACAAGCAAATATGTGCTGGAGGCTGCTGCTGCTTCTTCTTCTTTTACCTTCTCTTCTTTCAAGTACTCCCTGATCCCTCAGTTTTCTTTTTTTTTTTTTTTAAGATTTTATTTATTTATTCATGATAGTCACACAGAGAGAGAGAGAGGCAGAGACACAGGCAGTGGGAGAAGCAGGCTCCATGCACCGGGAGCCCGATGTGGGATTCGATCCCGGGTCTCCAGGATCACGCCCTGGGCCAAAGGCAGGCGCCAAACCGCTGCGCCACCCAGGGATCCCCTCCCTCAGTTTTCTGTCTGCAATTCCTCCTTTCAGACACTTTCCTTGGAGCTCTTTGCAGGCAGTTTGCCAGGCTTCAAAACTGGCCCATACTATCAGAACCTTCCAGTTCAGAGTCCCTTTCCTGCAAAGTATTCTGCTTTCTTTTTCTTCAAGATTTTATTTATTTATTTATTTATTTATTTATTTATTATTATTTATTTATTTGACAGAAAGAGCACGGAGTGGGGACAGAGGGAGAGGGAGAAGCACTCTCTCCATTGACTAGGGAGCCCAATATGGAGCTCGATCCCAGGACTCTGGGATCATGACCTGACCCCAAGACAGATGCCTAACCCATAACTGACTAAGCCACCCAGGTGCCCCCCTCCCTGTAGTCTGCTTTCTAAGATGTTAATAGATTCTGATAGTTTAGGATATTATCCTTAAAGATGCATCCATTAAATGCATGTATCCTATAACAAAAGACTATAGCTGAGAGAAGTCAGTCCCAAGTAGCAGTGAGTTTGTGCCTAGTAAATGAAGCTGGAACACTTTTCCTTCACGGCACAGAAGCCACAGAGGCACAGAGATTATAATTCCACCTTGTCCGCGATTGTCCATTGAGATCAAAACAGGCCAAGTCCTCCCTACAAATAGTCTCCGCAGGTGTTTCTACACCATTTCACAATCTACAAGATGCTTTCCTAGCTTTCCCATTTTAGCCACCAACCATTCCACAACATAGGTAAGGTTAAGCTTATTAGTAGTTTTTATGGAGAAGATTTTTTTAAATGAGGCCAGGAGGCAATAGGTCTTCTGGCTAGTGAAGCCTGTGGAGGAGGGGGAGGAGTGGTCCTAGATGATCATAGGGAAGTAGAGAACAGTGGGAAAAAGAAAGTGACTAGAAAGATCCTAAAGATCTTAACTTAGTTTAGATTAGATTAGAACATCATGGTGGGGACTATACTGCATCTCAGGGGGTGACTTATTTAAATAATACTAAAGACATACATTCTGACACAGAGGGCTGAGGAAAGGAAGTAACCATTAATGGAATGGGGAAAAAATACAGAAGACACTCCAAATTAACAAGGAATTTATTATTAACATCAATAAAGAAAAAGAGGAAACCAAAATCTAAATTAAATTGATTAATAGAGAGGCGTCTGGGTGGCTCAGTCAGTTAAGTGTCTGCCTTCCTTGCAGGTAATGATCCTGGGGCCCTGGGATGGAGGCCTGCATTGTCCAGCTTCCTGCTCAGCAGGGAGTCTGCTTCTCTCTCTGCCTCTGCCCCCCACCCCTGGCTCCACACTCATGCTCTCTCGCTAGTTCTCTCTCTCTCTCTCTCTCTCAAATACATACATACATAAATCTTAAGAAAAATAAATTGATTAATAGAGAGGAAGATAAGAACATTGGATGTGATAAACTGGGTGTACCCATTAAAAAACAGAAACTGTCAGATTTGGTTTAAAAAGCAAAATTCAGCTGTGTGGTGGTTACAAAGAACATGCCAACACAAGGTATCAAAGGGTATACAAAGATAAAGAAATTAGAGTTGGTGATATTAATATAGGACAAGTGAAATTAAGTTGAAAGCACCAACAAGATGAAAAATATCATGTAAGGATATAAAATTATGTAAATAAATTTATAAAACTTAATGTGTTTATAAAAATGAAAATAACAAAAGCTTAACACAGACTCAACCATCATTAGAGAAAAAAATTTACATTAAAGGAACTAAGTATCTTAAATCTAAAAGCCAGTTCTTTGAACAAGATCAGTGATAGGGATCCCTGGGTGGCGCAGTGGTTTAGCGCCTGCCTTTGGCCCAGGGCGCGATCCTGGAGACCCGGGATCGAATCCCACATCAGGCTCCTGGTACATGGAGCCTGCTTCTCCCTCTGCCTGTGTCTCTGCCTCTCTCTCTCTCTCTCTCTCTCTCACTGTGTGCCTATCATAAATAAATTAAAAAAAAAAAAAGATCAGTGATATATCACCCCCCTCACATACACTACAACGAGCAGAAGAGGCAAAGTAAGAAATGAGAAATACTTCATATGCCCACATATAGGAGAGATTACTTCTTGCAATTCTATGTCAGCAGTTTGAAAATTTAGAGGAAATGAATGATTTCCTGATTTTAAAAAACCCAGCAAATAAAATTGACCCCCAAAGGAAGTAGAAAATGTGAACAGAATAATCAGAGAAGAAATTGAAAAGGTGATTAAAAAAATCTTCCATCAAAAAAAGCTACCAAACCATATGGATGGCTTCCCAGCTAAGTTTATCTGACTTTAAAAGAAGAGATAATTACAAGATTGTTTACTACTCCAGATGAAAGTCTCCAAATTCATTGTATAAAAACAGCAAACTTCGATACCAAAACTGGGAAAATGTAGTGTAACATCATAAAGAAAAGTACAGAACAATCTCACTTAGGAATATAAATTCAAAAACTCAAAATAAAATATTAGTAAACAAAATCCATGTAGCAAAAGAATAATACATTATGACCAAACAGGATTTATTTCAGAAATACAAGAATGGTTCATTATGATGTAATCTATTATATAATCTATTGCATCAATAAAGGAGAAAAATATAAGTATTTCAATAAATGCTAAAAACTTATTTGTTGGAATTCAGCAGCTATTCCTGATAAATTCTATTAGAAAAATAAGAATAGAAATAAACTATTTAAATATCCTTAAGACTAACAAAGCCTAGTAAGCAATATGCAATGACAAATCACAAAAACCATTTCAACAAAAAATAGGATAGCTATCAGCCTCAATATTCTTTACATTGCCTTATAGGTTTTGGCAAAACAAAGAAATTAAAATAGCCATCATCTACCTAGGCAAAAAATCTAAAAGATCCCCCCACTTTACACTAACATAAAATAAATTCTAGGAAGATTAAAAACTTAACTGTAGGGATGTCTGGGTGGCTCAGAGGTTGAGTGTTTGCCTTTGGCTCAGGTCAGGATCCCAGGGTCCTGGGATTGAGTCCCCCTTCAGGTTCCCTGCAGGGAGCCTGCTTTTCCCACTGCCTATGTCTCTGCCTCTCTCTGGTTCTCTCATGAATAAATAAATAAAATCTTAAAAAAATAAAAACTGTAAAAATGTAATTCAATAAAGATATCACACAAAGGGATCAGGTTAGTATATGTTCAGTCTAAAGGCTGAGGGGATATCCCTTTCTAAGGATTAACCATTGCTGAGTAACTCCAAAACTCTAAAAGAAAAGATAGATATATTTGACTACATAACAATGCCAGTCTTTGTATGACAGAAGATATAAATAAAACAATAAACAAACAAAAGACTTAGGATCAGACTTTTATTCTTTGGGATTTTTTTTGCATAATACATGCATTATTTACACAATCTGGGATAAAGGGGCTGCTTTCTCTGTGGAAAACATATCTGATCAGAACTAGAGAATCTCTGAGGAAAACCACCACACGTACACATAAAATTTTAGTATGAGGGTCTTCATGACTGTTTAAAGCCCATCCATTCACACCAGATGTGGTCTATTTACCCTAAATTAAGAATTCCTCAATGACAACAACAGAAACAAATAATTCCATTAAAAATGGACAATTTGGACAGATGTTTCTCCAAAGAAGATATAAAAATGGCCAACAGCATGCAAAACAAAGTGTTCAACATCACTAATTATCAAGAGAATGCAAATTAAAACCATAATGAAATATCACTTCAAATCCATTACGATGGTTACTATAAAAAAAAAAAAACCCAACAAGCAGAAATGAACAAGCGTGAGCAAGGATATGACAAAATTGGACCCCTTGTGCACCGTTGGTGGGAATTCAAAATGGTGTAGCTGCTATGGAAAGCCGTATGTCAGTTTCTTAAAAAATTAAAAATGGAATTACCATATGATCCAACAATTCCACTTCAGGGTATATACCAAAATGATTGAAAACAGATGTTTTTGTACATCTGTGCTCATAACAGTATTATTCACCACAGCCAAGAGGTGGAAGCAACCCAAGAGTCCCTCAATGGATGAATGGCTAAACAAAATATAACACACACACACACACACACAATGCAATATTATTTAACCTTAAAAAGCAAATTCTGATGCGTGCGTCAGTGCGGATAAACCTTGAAGACTTTACGCCAAGTGAAATAAGCCAGTCATAAAAAGACAAATGTTCATATGAAATATCTACATTAGTCAAATTCATAGAAACAGAAAGTAGAATGGTGGTTTCCAAGAACTGGGTTCGAGAAGGGGAAATGGGGAGCAGTTGTTTAATGGATACAGAGATTCAGTGTTGCAAGATGACAAAGTTCTGGAGATTGGTTGCACAACGATGTGAATATACTTAACACCACTAAACTGTACATTTAAAAATGGTTAAGATGGTAAATTTTATGTTATATGTATTTTAAAGTTACCAAAAATATTCTTGCCATACATATTTTCTACATAATTTTGACTATTATATGTATATGCAAATTACCCCTAGGTCTATGACTTCAATATAAATTCCTCCCCTGACATTAAGATTTATATCTCTGATTGCCTGCTGGGCTTCTCTCATTGGAATGTATTCTACTGGCTTTTCAAACTCAATGTGTCCTGGGGCACCTGGGTTGCTCAGTAGTAGAGTGTCTGCCTTTGGCTCAGGTCGTGATCCCAGAGTCCTGGGATCGAGTTCTGCATCGAGCGCTCCATAGGAAGCCTCCTTCTCCCTCTGCCTGTGTCTCTGCCTCTCTCTCTCTGTTTGTCATGAATAAATAAATAAAATCTTTAAAAAAAAAGTTAAGTCTTGTCCATACTGTAGCATATATCATCAGTACTTTATTCCTTTTAATGGACAAATAATATTGCATTGTATTGATAAGTCACATTTTGTTTATCCATTCATTAGTTGATGGATAGTTGGGTTGTTTCTATTTTTAGGCTATGTTGAAAAATCCTGCCATGTACATTCTTTTTTTTTTTTTTTTTTGCCATGAACATTCATATATACATTTTTGTGTGGACATGTGTTTTCATTTCTCTGGGGCATATACCTAAAAGTGAGTGAATTGATGGGTCAAGTGGTAACAATATGGTTAGCTTTTCCAGGAGCTGCCAGACTGTTTTCCACAGTGGCTGTATGGCTGTACCATCCTACATTCCCAGCAGCAGTGTATGATTCTGATTTCTCTATACCTCAACACTTGTTATATTCTGTTTTTGTTTGTTTTATTTTTGTTTATTTTTAGTCTAGCATTCTAGTGGATGTGAAGTGGTATCTCATTGTGATTTTAATTTGCATTTCCCTGATGATTAATGATGTTGAACATCTTTTCATGTGCTTATTAGCCATCTGTATATTTTCTTTGGAAAAATATCCATTTGGAGGAAGTCAAGATCCCTTCCCCATTTTTAAATTGTTTTTTTCTTTCTTTCTTATTATTGAGTTCTTTATGTATTCCAGATACAAGTCCTTTATTAGATATATGATTTGAAAATATTTTCTTCCGTTCTGTGGGGTTTCTTTTCACTCCCTTGATAGTGTACTTTACATCACTAAATGATTTGCTTTTGATGATGTATATGTAAATTTTTGATGAAATCTAATTTATCTTTTTTTCTTTTGTTGCTTGTGCTTTTGGTGTCATATCTAAGAAATTTACCTAATCCAAGGTCACACATATTTACTCCTTTATTTTCTTCCAAGAGTTTTATAGTTTCAGCTCTTACATTTAGGTCTTTGATCTATTTATGTTGATTATTACATGTTTTGAGGCAAGAGTCCAATTTCATTCTTTTGAATGTGGATACCCAGTTGTCCTAGAACTGTTTGTTTAAAAACACTGTCCTTTCTGGTCTTGATGATCTCGTCAAACCCTAATTGACCATAGATGTACAAGTTTATTTCTGGACTCTTAATTCTATTCCATTGATCTACATGTTTATTTCATGTGAGTACCACACTATCTTGAATACTGTTGCTTTGTAGCAAGTTTTGAAATTGAGAAATGTGAATCCTCCAATTTTGTTTATCTTTTTTCATGATTGTTTTAGCTTGAGTTTACATATGAGTTTTAGGATAAACTTATCAATTTCTACAAAAAAATTAGATAGGATTTTTATAAGGATTTGTATTGAATCTGTTGAATTAATTTAACCTTTATGAGTTGTGGCTTTCATACCAAATTTTATTTCTGCTACTGTTTTTGGCGAAATTCACTAGTTTTTCAATTAATTGAAAGCAAACAAGTGTGCAAAATAATACTAAAGAGCAAAATACAATTTGTAAGCTTATTTTGTCACAATTTTAAATAAAATCAACAGTTTTGCACTTAACTAACAAATCAAATATGAAATAAGCAGTTTCTCAATGCTTTGGTTTGTCAGGAACCTTGTAGATATCTGGTAACTTGTTTGCTTATGATTCTGGACAGCTACAGCTAGAATTCAGATTGCCTCAGTCTAAATGTCAAGGTTTATATCAAGCACAAGTTTTTATAGTTTCTTTAACTTTTCAAATTAAGTAAGACATTATTTTCAAAGAACAAGGCCCCAGTTTACATCAGTACCTTAAAAAATAAATTTTTATTTACATGGGTGATAATTATTGTGAAAGCTTTTTGATATGAGCTAACTTTCTGGATTTGCACTTTGCTTAGAATAAAACACAATACTCTCTTTGTCTACCTAAGCAGTGTGTCCTTGAAAACTATTAAAATCATTTACACATTCTTTGCAGCATTATGCACTTATATATAGTAAAGGTCATTCCACTAGCAACACTAGTTGTACTGATCATTTATAAAAGAATTTAGACATTATACTTTTATATAACTATTTCTTTTAACTAGTATATTTTAGTGTCTCTTTTTAAATCAGGAATATGAATGAAATTATGTTTCCTGATCCATTAGTTTTTGAACTTATTTTGACACCAAAAAAAAAAAAAAATCAACTACTTAAGTTTAGGACTTAAAAGTCCCTCTTACTAACCTTTGTGGTAATATTTTCATTGTATGAGGATTATGACTTGATATTGTTATTGTTTTTTTTTAAGATGTATTTATTTATTTATTTATTTATTTATTTATTTATTTATTTATGATAGACATAGAGAGAGAGAAAGAGAGAGAGACAGAGAGAGAGGCAGAGACACAGGAGGAGGGAGAAGCAGGATCCATGTCGGGAGCCCGATATGGGACTCGACCCCGGAACTCCAGGATCGTGCCCTGGGCCAAAGGCAGGCACCAAACCGCTGAGCCACCCAGGGATCCCCGATATTGTTATTGTTAATACTGCTATTATTTCTGGCAAGAATAGCAGTTGTCTTGGGGTGCTGGGGGCTCAATCGGTTAAGCATCTGCCTTCAGCTCAAGTCATGATCTCGGGGTCCTGGGATTGAACTCCAGCCCCACATCACATCAGGCTTCCTGCTCAGCAGAAAGTCAGCTATCCCTCTCCCTCCATTCCTCCCCCTTGCTCAGGCTCTCTCTCTATTCAAATTAAAAAACAAAAAAACAAAAACAAAAACAGTAACAGTTGTCTTGGCTGCACTTTGTTTCATTTCTGCTAATAAGATAAAAAAAAAAAAGAAAAACATAACTAATATTGAAGACGACTCCAGATTGTAATGCTCAGGACTTTTACTTTTGCCTAATCTTAATCATCTCAAAACTAGACTTTTCTAGAACATCTTCTGTTGACCTCTAATTATAGGTTTGTCAAAAAAGTATTTGGGGTACAAAGAGCTTTTAACCAAGGTGTTTTCCCACAACTAAGGGAGCTGAAAACAGATCATTGATAAGGTTAATCAGTAAGATAAGTGTCCTATTTTTCCCAAATTTTCAGGCAGATTTTGCAGCAAACCACCTGAATAATTGTCTTTGTGTGGCATGTCTCTTTTAGAAATTTACTCTGACAGTGCTTTCTAGTGCTCAGAAACACCAGTACATACCTGGAGCCCACAGCAATGCACTGGAAGACAAAATGGGAGGGAATAATCTTTCACAGGGAAGTAGGACGGAGATTTGTAAATAAAATGGTTGGAAAAAGAAGAAGCATCCCAACTTGGAAATTTTTTTTGAGGCAGAAATTCGTTCTTTCTTTAACTCTGTTAGTTGGGTGTTTTCAAACTTTTCAGAGATTGTTCTTCTGGGGTCCACTGATAGAATTCAGGGTGATTTTGAAAGAAAAAGTTAAATTTTTGTTTTCACTAACCTCTAAATTTAAGTTAGCATTTCATTCGATAATGAATATGAACAAAAATCACACTATTACTAGCAGTACCTGTGACCTTTTACTAAAAGAAATCAGACAGATTTTCATATCCTATTATGATTGTTGCAGATATCTTGGAAATATTAAGTTACTTCAAATTTACGTAGTTATTAGATTCCAGATCCTGTTATTTAATATGTTAACAAGGAAGCACATACATTACTTTCTAAAAAAGATTTTATAGCAGTATTTCAGTGTAATTTATTTAAAATCATATTTATTTATTTATTTATTTATTTATTTATTTATTTATTTATTTATTTAAAGAGATTAATTTTGGACAAGAAAAGAGATTGGTGATACAGAAAAATTAAGAACCCAGCAAGTAAAAAAAAAAAAAAAAAAAAGAACCCAGCAAGTGTAGGCTAAGGTGCAGTGAGATTTGAAATGTGTCCTAAGGAGGGAGTTGCCCATGTATGGTCACTGATATGCCCCATCTCTTTGCTCCCTGTGTTTGAATGGAACTACGCCAGTTCCAGTATTCATTAGTATGCTGGGTCCTGATTAGCTCCAATCCAGAAACTGATCTTGACAAGAGAATTCCTTGTGCCAAGCTGTAGTCAGCTTGAAAACTGACATGAAATATGGCTTCTTAGGATCTGCCAAAACTAGATTTGGACTAGAAGGGTGGCCCTTGGCCAGCCCTAGATCATCTCAATTTCAGATTTTCACTTTTATGTAAGTCCTGGTATTTTTTTTTTTTTTAATAATTTTCTATTTTCATTTCTCTTTTTTTTTTAAATTTTTATTTATTTATGATAGTCACACACAGAGAGAGAGAGAGGCAGAGACACAGGCAGAGGGAGAAGCAGGCTCCATGCACCGGGAGCCCGATGTGGGATTTGATCCCGGGTCTCCAGGATCACGCCCTGGGCCAAAGGCAGGCGCCAAACCGCTGCGCCACCCAGGGATCCCCTAAGTCCTGGTATTGTTGGATGAGCCAGGACATACATTCTGAATGGGCCCCCCCACCCCCCACCCCCACCACCACCACTGCCACCTCTGCATTTATCCCTTAATTTGCCACTAAACGCTTTGGGATAAGTATAAAAATAGTGGCCGCTCAAAACCAAAAATTCAAAGTAGAAAAAACACACTGAAAAAGACATGAGTTTTATGACCAATGTCATGTCAGTGGTTGGACCAGGAGATGGGAACTGAAAAAGTGGAAAGACAATGATAATTTATTCAAAAAGAAGTCACCCATCTAACCCAGTGGCCTCCTTAAATCATTACAATTCAATTGTAGCTGTTTCTTGCACATATAAAGTGATATTACAGGTAAAAAGTTCAACTTGCTGTTCATTAATTACCTCCAGGTCTGTCTGGTATTTCTAGTTTTTATGTTTGTATTGTGAGAGTGGAAAGGGAAAAAAAGTTCCCTTGTTTTCACTCACTTAAACAAATACTGTGTGTGACTAACAGGGTTTCCTGTACAGCTGTAGCTACCTTTCTGATTAATGGTTTATTTAAATTTTTAGTGGGTAAAGGAGGATTCTTACAAATATTTTAATCTTGATACTTCCTCTATCTCAACTGGTTGTGTTCTTGTACAAGACCCTGTATTTTGCTGTGCTCAGATTTCCTCAACCTATTTGACACAGAAATTGTGGGAAGAAATGAAAAAGGAGAGAGAAAAAGTTGGTGTGAAGTTCTTTGAGTTTATTAAAAAGCTGTGCAGATAGAACGTTGCAAAATGTTTTTTAAATTTCTATGATAGGGGCACCTGGGTAGCTCAGTGGTTGAGCATCTGCTTTTGCTTCAGGTGGTGATCCCAGGACCATCAGATCGAGTCCCGCATCACATTCCCCACAGGGAGCCTGCTTCTCCCTTTGCCTATGTCTCTGCCTCTCTCTTTATGTCTCTCACGAATAAATAAATAAAATCTTTTAAATAAATAAATAAATTTCTACGACAGGTTTATCTCATTTTATTGCCCTTTGTTTTATTGTGCTTAACAGATATTATGTTTTTTTTTTTCCAAATCGAAGTTCTGTGGCAACCCTGCATCAAGCAAGTCTATTGGTGCATTTTTCCAATAGCATTTGTTCCCTTTGTTTCTCTGTGTCACATTTCAAACTTTCTGTTACTGAATTTATTATGGTAATCTATAATGAGTGATCTTTGATGCTACTATTATAATTGTTTTGGGACACCATGAACTGCACCCATATGAGATGGCAAACTTCATTGTTAAATGTTGTGTGTGTTATGACTGCTCCAACTGACCATTTCTTTGTCTCCCTCTTCTTGGGCCTCTATTTCCTAAGACACAACAATATTGAAACTAGGCCAGTTAATAACCTTACAATGGCCTCTAAGTGTTCAAGTGAAAGGAGGAGTCACATGTCTCTTACTTTAAATCAAACGCTAGAAAGAATTCAGCTTAGTGAGGAAAGCAGGTTGAAAGCTGAGATAGGCCCAAAGGTAGACCTCTTGTGCCCACAGTCAGTCAAGTTGTGAACACAAAGGCAAAGTTCTTGAGGGAAAATAACAGTGCTACCCCAGTGAATACAGAAATGATAAGAAAGTAAAATAGCCTTATTGCTAATATGGAGAAAAATTTATTGGTATGGGGAGAAGATCAAACCAGCCACCACATTCCCCTATCCAGAGCAAGGCCCTAACTCTCTTAAATTCTGTGAGGGCTGAGAGAGGGGAGGAAGCTGTAGGAGAAAATCTGAAGCTAACAGAGGTTGATCTGTGAGATTTAAAGAAAGAAGCTTTAAGATAAAAGGGCAAGGTGAGGCAGCAAGTGCTGATGTAGAAGCTCCAGCAAGTTGTCTAGGAGACCTAGCTAAGATAGTGGATGAAGGTAGCTGCACTAAACAATAGTTTTTCAATGTAGACTAAACAGCCTTCTACTGGAAGAAGATACCATCTAGTCCTTTCATAGCTAGAGAGAAGTCAACGCTTGGCTTCAAAGCTTCAAAGGACAGGCTGACTCTCTTGTTAAGAACTGATCCAACTGGTGACTTTGAGTTGAAGCCAATGCTCATTTACCCTTCTGAAAATCCTAGAGTCCTTAAGAAGTATGCTATGTCTGTGCTCCATAAAACAAAGCCTAGATGACAGAACATCTGTTTACAGCATGATTTACTCATATTTTAAGACCACCATTGAGGCTGACCACTCAGGAAAAAAAAAAAGTCTTTCAAAAGGGCTGCTCACAGACAGTATACCTGGTCAGCCAAGAGCTCTGATGGAGATGTATAAGACTAATGTTGTTTTCATGCTTGCTAACACAACATCCATTGTGCAGCCCATGGGTCAAGAAAGGAGTCATTCTGACTTTCAAGTCTTATTACTTAAAAATACATTTTGTAAGGCTATAGCGGCCTTAGATAGTGAGTCCTCTGATGGATCTGCACAAAATAAATTTGAAAACCTTCTGGAAAGGATTCACCATTCTTGATGCCATTAAGAACATTTGTGATTCATGGGAAGAGTCAAAATATCACCGTTAACAGCAATTTGAAAGAAGTTGACTCCAACCCTCATGGATGACTTTGAGAAGTTCAAGACTTCAGTGGAGGAAGTAACTGCAGATTTGGTAGAAACAGCAAGAGAACTAGAGTTAGAAGTGCTGCCAGAAGATGTGATTAAATTACTACAATCTCATAATAAAACTAACCACTGAGGAGTTGCTTCTTATGGATGAACAAAAAAAGTGGTTCCTTATGTTTCAAAGCATATTAGAATAAAAAATGAACTAATCAGATAACTTATTAGTGCTTTTACTCATTTTGTTGATTGTCATATAAAGAACATGATGGTAGTGGACTGGCACTAAAATTTGTCAATGGGAAGAACCTTATACTGTACATTCCTCTAAAAGAGGATAGAAGAGAATTTGTATATTACTATATACTCAGAGCTTCACATAGTGTCTGGTACATGGTAAACCTTCAATAAATATTGAATGATGTAAGAGAATAGCCCAATAAGCAAGTCTTCAAAGTAATGATCTGTTAATTATATAGGAATTATACATAAATTATCCATTAATGAACAAGATTAAAGCAGAAGTTTCTTGGAACGCCTGGGTGGCTCAGCGGTTGAGTGTCTGCCTTCAGCTCAGGGCGTGTGATCCCATGGTCTGGGGATTGAGTCCCACACTGGGCTCCCCGCAGGGAGCTTGCTTTTCCCTCTGCCTATGTCTCTGCCTCTCTCTGTGTCTCTCATTAATGAGAGGATAAAATCTTGAAAAAAAAAAAAAAAGTTTCTTTTTCTTTTTTTTTTAATAAAATAATTTTTTATTGGTGTTCAATTTACCAACATACAGAAAGAAGTTTCCTTTAAATCCACTAATTCCAGATTGGGAGAACAAATTGCTGTAGTTTAAAATTTTAACCTATTTCTCTCCGCTTCCTTTTGCCCTTTAGCATAATATTTGCAGTTTACATTACAATAAGAGTATATAGTTTTTTGGCAGAGGGAAGGAAACATTATTAATAGAGTGCATTGTGTTTTTGCCATTATAGATAACGCAAACGCAAAAAAGTAATAATGGCAAACATTCTGACTTTGCTTTTTTTTTTTTAATTTTTATTTAATTAAGATAGTCACACAGAGAGAGAGAGAGAAGCAGAGACACAGGCAGAGGGAGAAGCAGGCTCCCATGCACCGGGAGCCCGACGTGGGATTCGATCCCGGGTCTCCAGGATCGCGCCCTGGGCCAAAGGCAGGCGCCAAACCGCTGCGCCACCCAGGGATCCCCTAACTTTGCTTTTGTTAAAAATGTTGCAGAGCAGTCTTGGCTAATGGTCTTAATATGGCCTTCCCTTGCATATAATTAAATTATCTTTTAGTAGCTAGAAGATCACCATCTTATCATGATGAATTTTTATTTCTTGATAAGATACAACCCATTAAGCTGAGTAAGCAGAAAAAATATAGCATAGTCCTCAGCTCGTCTCTGTTCTTAAACAAGTTTCTTCATTTCTCTAGGCTTTGATTTCATGTTCTGGATGAGGGGTTAGCAAACCATGAACCAGAAGCCAAATCCAGCCTACCATGTATTTTTACACAGAACCATGAGCTAAGAGTAGTTTTATATTCACAAGTAGCTCAAGAAAATCAAAAGAAGAATATTTCGTGGCAGAAAAAACATATATAAAATTTACATTTCAGAGTGCACAAAGTTTTATTGGAATATAGCCAGGCTTATTTGTTTATGTATGTTCTAGAGCTGCTTTCACACTGCAATGGCAGACTTGAGTAGTTATGACAGAGACCATATGGCCCTCAAATCCTAAAATATTTACTAACTGATCTTTTACAGAAAAAGTTTGCTGACCCTTGCTTTAGGTTTTTTAATGGATGAAGAACTTTATTAAAGCATATAAAATGAAAATATATGTAGACTTTTAAATAAATAAAAACAGTTCTAGAAATATCCCATGGATTGAAGTATCATCTTTAAAATGAATTTGGTAAGATAAAAGAATATTCTGAATCAAAAACTAAGCCGATCTTGTGTCAAAAATGTCCTGGATACAGGGGCACCTAGGTGGCTCAGTGGTTGAGCTTCTTCTGCCTCTGGCTTATTGGGCTCCCCGCAGGGAGCCTGCTTCTCCCTCAGCCTATGTCTCTGCCTTTCTCTCTGTGTCTCTTATGAATAAATAAATAAAATCTTAAAAAAAAAATTTACCTATAGTGCTAAGCCAAGACATGAAGGCACCACAGGTATCAATTTGGTGACTTTGCTTAGAGTCAATATTCTTTACATATCTGTTTACTAATTGTTAGCAGGAGTGAAGAGAAACTGATTTTCTGTTGAAAAAATGAAATGTTCACTGTTTTTAAATGTTCAGAGTGAGGGATTTCTTACAGTAAGTTATTTGCAATTACCTTTCACTTTGCATCTTTTTCATCACTTGAAACTCCAACGGTTACTCTCAGGCACCAAGCAGTTGGCTAATTTACATGGGCATATTTATTAAGTATCACTCAAAATACATTTTAAAGGTCTTTGTTTTCTGTTTTCTATACTTGCAAACATTTCCCATCTAGTTTGTCTCTGTTGCGTGTCTGTGTGCTTCCCAACAGCATGTTATCGTATGTATTTCTTGAAAGCAGACCATTTCTGGGGGACATATTGTAAGTTCTATAATTTAGATGATAAAGGATGAATTGATCTTTTTTTAGTAAAGAACACTATACGCATGTATTGTTTGGCTCCAGTTTTGAATGTCCTCTGGCTGTCTAGTTCTCAGGCTCATGCCCCGTGGTACTTGAACTTGTAAGCCCTCTAGATTCTGAAAAGATGTAGATCCATACTGGCATGAATTGTCTTTTATTTGCACCAGAGGTCTCCATGATCTGATGGGATTGGGACCAATTTACATTTTGCCTGTTGATTAAAGAGTTGAGTATGGAAACCTGAGCCAACAGGCATCAAATTTCTGGTTTACTACAGTGATATTATAAACTGGCCTCCCTAAACTGGCTGATGGTTTAATCCTGTGAGGAACAAATAAAACTATACGTATAGATATGTGTGTATAATAAGTGCATGTATAGTATATATGTATATATATGTATATAATGTGTATATATACATATAATGTAATATACTTTTATATATACTTCTATATATATACTTTCTTATATATATAAAGTACTCTCTTAACACGCTGTTTGGTACAAAGTAGGCACTGAAAGAAAGACAACCTGATAGAGTAATTGTCACCTCGTTGCAGACATCTCCTTAGAAAGAGAAGATAGATCAAACACCAGGGAGGTGTGAAAGGGAGGCTCTAAAACAATGCTGTCCGGGATCCCTGGGTGGCGCAGCGGTTTGGCGCCTGCCTTTGGCCCAGGGCGCGATCCTGGAGACCCAGGATCGAATCCCACATCGGGCTCCCGGTGCATGGAGCCTGCTTCTCCCTCTACCTGTGTCTCTGCCTCCCTCTCTCTCTCTGTAACTATCATAAATAAATAAAAATTTTAAAAAAATAAAAAAGTAAAATAATGCTGTCCAACAGAACTTTCTTTAATAATAGAAAATGTTCTATATCTGGGCTATTCAATGTGGTAGCTACAAACCACATGGGAGCTGAGGAAAGGGTTTTTTAAAATTTAATTTAATTAACTTATAATTTAAAAATTTAAAACCACATGTGTGACTGGGGTAACATATTAAATAGCACAACTCTTTGGGGCGCCTGGGTGGCTCAGTCCATTAAGCATCTGCTTTGGGTTCAGGTCATGATCCCGGGGTTCTGTGATTGAGCCCCATGTTGGGTTCTCTGCTCAGTGAGATTTTATTTATTTGAGAGAGAGAGCCCACACAGAGACAGAGGGAGAGGGAGAAGCAGGTTCCCCTTGGAGCAGGGATCCTGAAGCAGGGCTCGATCCCAGGACCCGGGAATCATGACCTGAACCCAAGGCAGGTGCTTAGCCAACTGAGCCACCCAGGAGCCCCACATTTAACAAGATATTTCATGTAATGCTGCAATGATGTGGGAAGGTGAATTAGAATGATAACATCTAGGAAAGTTATTCCAAAATGTGTGTAATTTATTAAGATCACATGTATTTATAACAAAATATATTCACATAATCTAAAATAATACTGAATGGGGTGCCTGGCTGGCTAATTCGGAGGATCATGTGATCTCAGGGTTGTGAGTTCAAGCCCCACGTAAGGTGTAGAGATTACTTGAATAAATAAAACTTTATAAAATCATACTGAGTGGAATTCCAGTGATAGTGAATCCCAAGCTTACTTCCAAAACAGAAATAACTTCAAACAGTGGATTCTGAGGTGACTTCATTTTATTTGGGTACCGCATTTGATTGATAAATTAACTAATACAACACATTTCTGGAGCACAAGATATGCAAGGGTGAACCACACAGACATAGGGAGAAGGTATCAGGAAGAAGAACTTATCTGGGGTTAGGAACCGAAAGAGAGCCACCGTGACTACAGAGGAAGAGGAACACAGAGGAGAGCACATGCAGAGAGATACAGGCAGGGACTCAATCTTACAGGACCTTTTACAACAGAGGATGGAGTTTGAACTTTCCCCTAAGTGCAAGTGAAAACCATTTGGAAAGTGTCAAGTTGAGGGTTGAAAAGGGATGATGGCAAGATCAGACAATTTTAAAGAATCCGATGATGGAAAATAAAACCAATGATGAAAACCTGTCTAGAGAGAGAAGCATAGAAAACAAACTGGAAAATAGGAAGGTAACTGAATCATGTACAGGGTCTTTTAAGAATGAAATAGATTTTCATCATGTTCCATGACACAGCCCTGAGATGTGTTCCAACACAGCAGCCAGAAGGATACTCTAAAAAGTCAGATCCTGTCATTTCTCCAATTAAAGGTTCTTGTCTCACTCAAGCTTAACACTTGCTTCCAAGACCCCATATGGTCTGGGCCCCACAGTCTCTCTGATCACCTCTCCTACAATTTTCCCCCTTATGCCATGCTAGCAACCCCACTAGCATCCAAGCTGGTCCTTAAACATGCCATCCATTCTCTGTAGCAGAGTCTTTGCACTTGTGTCCTCTCTTCCATAAGATATCCCCATGGCTTCTTCAAGTTTCTGTTCAAATGTCATTATCAGTCCCTAACCAATATATATAAGATAGTACTTCCTGGCTCTCCTACCCCCCAAGGGTCCATTTTCTTCTTACCTTGCTTTTCTGTTCTCCACAGCATTTATCATAGCTGATGTGCTATTTATTTATTTGCTTAATGTTTCTCAGCCCCAGGAAAATGTAAACTCCATGCTGGCAGGGTCTTTGCTTTGTTCTCTGCTATATCCTTAGCAGTATAGATGTTCAGTGATTATTTGTGGAATGAACAGAAGAATGAATGAATGAAGGCTGGATTTGATGGCCTCTCTAACTTCTTCCCTAACTCACTGACTATAGTTTGGGGAACCAGGACCAGCACTTCATGTTCTGCTACTTTGTGCAAAAGCTTTCATATCACCCTCCCTTAAGGAAGGTTCCAAGAATTGTGGCCAATCTCCCATCTTCTATTTCTCTCCCCACCTCAAGTATCTACAAGCAGCTGTGCCAACCCTTCACCCAGTACCAACTCTTTCCAGTGCTATTTTCTCCCCCACTCTTGTGCTGTGCTAGAGAATGAGGGAGCAGACCAGAATGACTGGGAACCATGAGGTAGATGGGGAGCAGGGGGACATTTGGTGGCTGCGGCCCCACTGTAGAGCTTTGAAACTTCTCTACAGATGCACACAGGCCAGCTGGTGCCTGACCATAAAATTGTCTCCCATATACTCCATCCTGGTCATTCAGTGCATAGACTGCCAGTCCTCTGGTTGAGTGTCCAGAGGTTGTAACATGGAGCTGTCATGTATGTCAAATTCACCTGGTGAGCTATTTATTGTTTTCAGATTTTATTTTATTTTTCTAAGATTTATTTATTCATGAGAGACACAGAGATAGAGAGAGGGGCAGAGACACAGGCAGAGGGAGAAGCAGGCTCCATGCAGGGAGCCTGACGTGGGACTCGATCCCAGGTCTCCCGGATCAGGCCCTGGGCTGAAGGCGGCGCTAAACCGCTGAGCCACCTGGGCTGCCCTGTTTTAAGATTTTAAAGGGGGAACCAAGCAAGTGAGATTTTTAACCTGGCTTAAAAGTACCAGTCTTTCTTTCTTTCTTTCTTTCTTTCTTTCTTTCTTTCTTTCTTTCTTTCTTTCTTTCTTTCTTTCTTCTTCTTTCTTTCTCCTTCCTTCCTTCTTTCTTTCTTCTTTCTTTTCTTTCCTTTCTTTCTTTCTTTCTTTCTTTCTTTCTTCTTTCTTCCTTTCTTTCTTTCTTTCTTTCTTTCTTTCTTTCTTTCTTTCTTCTCCTTCCTTCCTTCCTTCCTTCCTTCCTTCCTTTTTCTTTCTTTCTTTCTTTCTTTCTTTCTTTCTTTCTACTTTCTTTCTCTCTTTCTTTCTTTCTGTGTGTGTTGTTGTTGTTGTTGTTGTTGTTTAAGCACAGAGAAAAGAAAACAGTGTGAATTAGGGCTCAGAAGGTCTGGGTTTGAATCCTAGTTTGTGACTTGATGTGTGCCGTAGCCTCAAGCAAGTAACTTAAACCTCTACAGGCTTGTTTCCCATCTGTCAACAGAAAAATCACTCCTGCTCTGCTCAGCCTCAAGGATGTTGTGGGGATCATGAGGCAATAATAGGTGCATACTTTTTGAACGATATAATACTATTCCCACGTAGAGATTGCTATGAACAGAAACCTAGTTGCAGCATCTCTCAAATGCCTGACCAAATGAAAGCGTGATCTCTCTTCACCCAATAATGAAAGGCAAGTTCAACAGAGGTGAGGAAAAAAACAAACATCAATGCATTTTTGGGCTTTGCATTTCTATGGGAACCATTAGCACACTATTGTCTGTAGGGAGATATTCAATTATAAATGTATTTTTATGGCATGACAGACTGAGTACCTTTAGTCATTTAAATGATCGTCTCTGAAAAAAAGATGGATTCGCACAATCATGGTGACTAGTTGAAATTATGGCTCTCAAAAGGAATTTACTTTTTAAAAAAATGGCTGCTTTGATTTTATATATTTGTGTGTATAAGCATATATATAATGCTTACTTTAAATGTGTGCATCCAGAAATGCTTTTAAGTGTACTTCATATCATTTTAACCTAAGCAAATAGCTTAATTAAGATTGACATGAAAAGTGCAGTGTTATGAAAGAAAATGTCATCACCTTTGTTGAAGAGTATGAGACTTTAACCTAATACTCTTTTGTCTTTTGCAAACACGAGGCTACTGTGGTGATTAAGAGACATGGCAAGACTGGTCTACTATTTCTGGGAGAAAGAGTAGGTGGCCACAGGTAAGAGCCCAAATAAAAACTCTTATGTACCTGGGTGCCTGGTTGGCTCACTCAGTGGAGCATGTGACCCTCCATCTCAGGGTCATGGGTTTGAGCCTCTAGTTGGGTATGGAGATTATTTAAAAATAAAATCTTAAAAAAACAAACAAACAAACAAAAAAACAAAACACTATAGCAAGTAGAATGAAATGATCGAGATGTCTCTCCCACACAGTAAAAGGACTTGAGACTTACCAAGTAAAACATCTCACATTGCCGTGGTTTGTTGATTCTGAGAAGCAGGCAAACCTGCCGTGCTGTGTGACACTGCAGCGAAGCCTTCTTATTGCACTCCAGGGTTCACTTTCCAAAGGGCGATCATTCAGTTTGGGACTGGGCCACTAGCCTTGGCGTCTTTATTCACAGACTTCATGACTCTGTAGGATGGGGACAGGGACAAGGGTGGAGTCCTGCCTACAGTGGAGGCATTGGTTGCAACTGCTAATGGAGGAGGAAAACTAAGTTGCTGAAATATAGGCTTGGAGTTTATGTATGAATTTCAAGTGTCTGTGATACTCCTATTTGCCCAGCAGGGAACTCTCATGTGGCATATCCCACAGAAACTGGCACATTTGTAAGGATTTCTGAGGAACCAGATGGAGTTACGGGTTTCGCCCATTTTATTGGTTAATGTGTGGTGTGTTTGGGAAGGGATTGGTGTGTGTCTGGTGGTTCTGCCTGTGTCATCTAAGGTCACCATTCTGTCCTCTCGAGCTGAAAATACCACACTTCAAACCTGCCTCTTGACTACTGGTTGTTCATGTGTTTGGCAGCCTATAGCCTCCATTGTCTTCCCTGCATGTTTTAATCTTGCAACACATGAAGCCTGTGGAATGAAGTATCCATATAATATAAGTTGCAATAATCAGCTCTTGACAGATTTCTGCAAAATGTTTATGGATAACTTCCTTGAATGTCCTGAGACATTCTACAAAGAATCATTGTCAATGTTTCAGAGAGAAAGAAAAATGAGATAACTATCTATACTATTTCTTCATTCTAGTATTGCATGTGCTTGGAAGCCAACCAGATTTCTAACAGGGTCTGAAATGTCAGCCGGAATGTACTGAATATATAGTAGAGGCTAAGATTAAATTTCCTTTGGTTTACTCAGATAAGCTGGGCATGGGGTTAGTTTGGGGGGTGGGTGGAAGGGAGTCACTGGCCTAATAATATAATTCACTGCCCTTGAATAAATCTTTTCTTACTTTCCTCTTCGATTTGTGCCGATCTGTGCTTTTTGTCATTCCAGAGAGTTAGGCAATATTCAAGTCTACTAAATGGCATCTTGTTTGAATATATTCCTCAAAAATTATCATGAAAAAAAGGCATTAAATCACATAAACTTTTCTATACCATGAGAAAATAGAAATGAAGCAGTTTGAACAATTCCTTTATTCTCTCCCTAAATTGTACAAAGACGCGGAGTTTCCCCAATGAGAATGAATTTTCTTATAGCAGTCCCCAAACACCATTACTTTGTTTGAAATTCAAATAGACAAGGATATTTTCTGTCTGATGAAAAACAATTTCTACTCCTAAGTTGCAAGCAAAGCTGCTAAGTTCCCATGTCATTCCCAGACCCATTTGAATATAGCTGGAAACACTCCAGATTCAGCTCAGCATGTCAAGGAGCTTGGGCTTCTGGGGCATTTTTTGGGTCACGTGTAAGGGTTTGGAAGGGCTCTTCAGAGCTCTCTGCACCTGTCTCCCTGCTGACACTGGCAGAAGCAGAGTCGTTATTGCTGAGACTCAACGACTCATTTTTCTTTTTATACAATGGTTGTTGGCAATGTCTGGGCTTTCTTTTCTGCTATGGAGCCTTTCTTAACATCCAGGAACTTCCAGTGGTCACTGACCCAGGCCCTCCCTCGGCATTGGCTCTAGGATCAAAATCCAGCCACCAAGAAATTCATGTTTTCTCAACTCGGGAAAGAATCGCCACACTCATGTGCTTTTACCTCTTAAGGAATTTCAACTGCCTTCTTATGTACATGGCTTAATAACAGGGAGGAAATTTAATATGTGACCGAGATGCTATGACTTTACCATCATACCCTGGACCTAGACAATTATAGTTTATTGTTTAATTCATGAAACTAAAATGATGTAAGTTTCACGATTGTAGGCACCTGGACCTGGATGGGGTACTCAAGGTAAGTCTTCAGCCTCAAACCAGAAATGTACATTAGTTATCTTTCAAAGAGTGTTTGTCTATCCTTATCCATGTTGGGAAACATATAAACAAAAAACTGGACTCACTTTAAAAAAAAAAGAGAGACAGATAGACTTTCCATCTGCATTCCCTATCCCAGTGCCCCTCCTTGGGAAAATGAGTAGACAGCAGCCTAAATCTTATCAGCACTCCTTCTCTTGGTTGAAAACTTTCCCCAAAGATAATTTGGTCTGATCATTCCTCTTGCTAGAGATGAGGGAATGAAGCCGAGAAAATCTCAAGGAATTATAGGTGTTTGAAGGAGAACAAGGGGGTGGAAGCTCGGTTTCCCTGACTAATCCATTGCTTTTAGAATCCTATCACTACATCTCCATGTCATAAAATCACCTTGGGCACTTGAGCAAAATTTTACAAATGACAATTTCAGCCATTCCAAACCAGCCTCTGGAGTGTTGTCCTTGTGCTAAAATGGCATCTGTCTCTTTTCTACTGTTTGCACAAGGCCAGTGCAGGTAGACGGGCTATACTTCCACTAGAGACTGCAGAATGCTTCTGAACTTTGAGGAAGAATTGGGGTGGGGCAGTGGTTTTCAAGCATTCACACCATGGTAGGAAATAGATTTGATATTGTGACCCAAATCCCAAATAACATGACTACGAAGATACAAGTATATGTATATAATATTACTGAAATAAATTCCTCAGAAAAATACTTGTCCTTACTACTTCAATGAATTCTGTTCTATTTTATTTAAAAAATATATTGTTTGTGACCCACTGAATTGATTTATGAATGGGCATGATTTTGTGGCTTTACTCAATGGGGATGTCCCTGGCTTGCCTCGTCATGCTATTCCTGCCCAAACTACAGCCGAACATATTTGTTTCTTAAAATAGACCCAGCCACACCCTTTAAAACATTTCATTGGGTGCCATCTTGGTTGGTAGTCAGCATGATCAAAGGATTCTCCTGTGGGCATATCCATGGGTGTGTCCTAGGCAAGCAGCTGTGGTTTGAGGAATAGGCTTGTGTCTCCTTTTTCAAACTGCTGAATTATCTTTTGGATACCTCACCCCCCATCTCCCTTACCCAGCAGGCGTGATGGTTGCAGACCAACCTGTTCTATCAATGCTATGACCTTGACCAAATCACTTAAAACCTTTGATCCTCAATCTCCTGATCTATAAAAGGGAAAAAATTAATTCTACCTCCAAGGCTATTGTGAAAGGCAAGTGATACATTAAGTGTGAAACTGCCTTCTCAACTTCAAAGTAAATGTTAGGTATAATTATAATTTTACCTGTAACACTATAGGCCACGACACCATTAGAATTACAGGTACAGGGATCCCTGGGTGGCGCAGCGGTTTGGCGCCTGCCTTTGGCCCAGGGCACGATCCTAGAGACCTGGGATCGAATCCCACATCGGGCTCCCGGTGCATGGAGCCTGCTTCTCCCTCTGCCTATGTCTCTGCCTCTCTCTCTCTCTCTCTCTCTCTGTGACTATCATAAATAAATAAACAAAAATTAAAAAAAAAAAAAGAATTACAGGTACAAATGACACAGCAAACTGAAGCTCTGGGAGGGTTCCTGATACTTATATAACTCTCTGGTATTTAATAAACTAAGAAACACATTAATATGTTCTAAAAGCAGATTATTAAATCTGTCAGCATCTCTATGAAGTTATATGGTGCTACCTTAGAACCTATTGACTTAAATTCATAGAGACAGAAAGTAGGATAGTGGTTACCAGGGGCGGGAAGGAACAGTGTTTGATGGGGACAGAGTTTCAGTCTGAGATGATTAAAAATTCCTGGAGATAGATGGGATGGTGTGATGATGGCACATCAATGCAAATCCACTTAGTGCCATAGAACTATACCCTTAAAAATGGTTAAAATTATAAATTTTATGTTATGTGTGTTTCACCACAATAAAAAGGAAATAGTGACTTAAAACCATAACCCTTGAGGCTCCTGGATGGCTAAATTGGTTAAGTGTCTGACTTCGGCTCAGGTCATGGTCCTGGGGTCCTGGGATGGAGCCCCACATCATCAGGCTCCCTGATCAGCTGCCTTTCCTTCTCCCTCTGTCGCCCCCCACTCCCACTCATGCTCTTTCTCTCACTGTGCTCTCAATCCCTCTCAAATAAATAAATAAATAAATAAATAATAAATAAATAAATAAAGTCTTTTAAAAAATAAAACCACAACCCTTTTAGAGTTAGGATTTGCACAGGGCTCAGCAAGTTCACCCCATCTTGGCCTGTGTGGTGTCTCCTGGGACAATCCAGCTGGGAGTAGAGGATCTAGGATGGCTTCATTTACCACTTTGGTTCTGGCTCTTAGCTGAGGTGCCTCTGTTGTTCTCCACATGGCCTCTCAGCCTCCAAGTCTTCTCTCTACATGTGTCCTCTCTACAGGTAGACAGAGTGTCCTTTACAAGGCAGCTGGGTTCTGACAGAGAAAGTAGAAGCTCCAGACCTCTTAAGGCCTGAGTATGAAGTCTCAGAAAGTTGTTTCCATCACATGCTGTTGGCCAAGCCAGTCACTGGAATGGCACGGATTCAGTGTGGAAGAGGACTATACATAGGCATAAAGTCAAGGAGTGGATCACTTAGGGTCATTTTGTAAACAATCTGCAACAGCCTCCATGCCAAATTGCCAGCTAGAATTTCTCCCTTATTTTGCCTGATATTAAATTCTGTTCTAGTGCCACACATACAGATTAACAGTACAGGGTAGTGGTTCAGAGGGTGGACTTAGGGATAAAGCTTCAAATATTGGCTCTACCATTTATTGGCTATGTGACCTTTGGCAAGTTATTCACCCTGTATCTCAGTTTTCATACCTATAAAATGGGGACAGCAATAGTACTTATCTCATCGTGTTGTGGTGAATATTGGAAGAGTGACTATGAGTAAAAACCTCCATAACAGTGCCTGACATGAAGTAAGAACTACATAAGAACTTGCTGTTATTGTTTTTGTCTCTTTTGTCAGAAAACAAAGGAAGAGGTAGTGTGGTGGGGAAGGGAATATTTAGGCTAAATACGACAGAAAGGCTGGAAACCCTTGCTTGGGTACACAGGACCTCCCTGCCTCACAGAGTTCTCACTTACATCTAAATCCCTTGCTGACATTTAAGCCTCTTTTCTTTTGTTCTGCCCCCAGGAGCCATGGAGAACAGCTGATCAACATCTCCTCATAATAATCCCCTGAACACCTGAAGACAGCTGTGAGAGCTTAAAGACTTGCTAAGGCTAATCTGAGCATAGGTAATTGAGTTGATGATATGTTCCAATGCATGTAAATCTGTGCCTGGGCCCAGTTAGTGAGTTATAAGTAGTTACCTCCCACTTCTCTTCACTCCCCTAGGAGCTTGAAGCACAGATCTTCCCTTCCCTGAATGCAGTTGGGGAGTGAGTTTCCTTTTGCTGAGCAAAAACCTAGGTTTCTGAGGAGGAAGATAAGGCAAGCAGGGGCTGGGAGATGCCACGTGTGTGGTACTCTGCTGGCTCAAACAAAGGGTTAAGCCCAGGAACTGATAAAATTGAACAGTTAATTAGCACCTACTGTTTACTACAGTGAGCTCTTGCTGAGCTCACTGGTGGCCCTAGTACCTAATCCCATGGGCACTTTTCTGTCCTGGGCAGCCTGATGGCATTTGTCATCGTCTCCTATTTTTGCAATGAGGCAGCACATTGTGGGGATTCTGAGTATTGGAGCCCGAATTCCCGGATTCAAGTCCTGTTTTGCCATTTATCAGCTGCACAACATCATGCAAGTTACTTAACTGGTCAGGTTCTTCATCTTCATCCTCATCTATAAAATGGGATTGATAATAGTACTATATTATTGGGTTGCTTGAAATATATTAATTTTTTTTTTTCTGTGAACCTCTTAGCACGTGGAGGAGACACAGTAAGAATTCAAGATATTTTTTTAGAATTTTTCTCCATTGACTTCCAGGATAGGGCTCTTCTGCTTCTTGGATCACTCCTTATATGCCTCTTTCATCCACCCATGAAAAATTGGCAGTGCCCCCAAGATTCTATCTTTGATCCTCCACTTTTATGATTTTGTATAACCTCTTCCGACTTCTATGGGGTTGAAGAGTGAGCAGGGATATTAGAGTTCAAGCAGTAATAGAGGTGATCAGAGTTTTGGCTCAGCCTAACTGGAAAGCCATATTAATATTTTGTTAATAACACTCATAAAAAATAAATAAAAATTAAAAAAAAAATAAGGACCATATTCTAGAGCAATAGTTCTT
The DNA here is from genome assembly GCF_003254725.2 of Canis lupus dingo. Lineage (NCBI taxonomy): Eukaryota > Metazoa > Chordata > Mammalia > Carnivora > Canidae > Canis > Canis lupus. The sequence continues at coordinate 72,064,860 of NC_064245.1, forward strand.
GGATAATTGTTCCTCAACCACCAGCAGCAGCACCTGAAAGTTTGTTAGACATGCTGCTGGAAATGCAAATTCTGAGGCCCCCACCTCTGATCTACTGGATCAGAAACTTGGAGGAAGGAGCCCAGAAATGTGTTTTAATGAGCTCTTTAGATGATTCTGATACATGCTACAGTTCAAGAGTCACTGTCTTGGAGGAAGACCTATTGTCCTAGGTCTGCCCTAGTTATGCCTAAAACTAAGCCTTGACAAGATCCACAGGGGAAATGGTTTGAAGATTGAGCACACTAAATTAGAGGAGCTTTTCTGAAGATCTACTCTAACAAAGTGGAAAAAAAAAAGAAAAACCTGCGTAAGTTCAAAGTGAGCAACCAATGATTAACTGCCTACTAGAACAAAAACTAAAATTTTTCAAACTAAAATTTTTTTCCACTTCATTGTTTTATTATGTACAAACGCTACAGAATGAGGGGAGCAGACATGCGTGGGGTAAGAGGGGCCCGGTGGGGGGAGTTCACAGGGCAGACGGTGCACTGGGGCCGGGGGAGCAGCACACAGGCCATATCTATAGGGCAAGATAGAGCTCTATAGAGCAACCAATGATTAACTGCCTATTAGAACAAAAACTAAAATTTTTCAAAGGAAGACAACAGAATCCAGAGTCTAAAATTTCTATAATTTATCACCTTTATCCTCTGGTGTTACCATGAAAAATTATTATACAAGCGCAAAAATAAGAAAACAAAAGTAGACATTAGAAACTGACCCTAAAATTACTCAGATACTAGATTTAGTAAACAAAGACATTAAGGCAGCTATTGTATTTTCAACGAATTAAAGGCAAATGTGTTCAAAATAAAGGAAAGTGTGATCTTAATGAGTAAATAAATAGGGTAAATAGGGGATAAGGAATCTCAGAAGAAAAATATAAACTATACAAAAATAAGCAAATGCAAATTCTTGAAACTTTCAAAATAAAATAACAAAATTCTTGGGGCCCCTGGGTGGCTCAGTGGTTGATCTGACTTTGGCTCAAGTCATGATCCTGGGGTCCTGGGATTGAGTCCTGCATCAGGCTCCCTGCAAGGACCCTGTTTCTCCTTCTGCCTGTGTGTATCTCTCTCTGTGTGTCTCTCATTAATAAATAAAATAAAATATTAAAAAAATAATAACAATAATAAATAAATAAATAAATTAATTAATTAATAAATCCTCTAAGGGTTTTAACAGGAGAAGGAAAATTCCAGAAGAATCCTCTAAAGTTCAATTGAGGGCAGCCCTGGTGGCCCAGCGGTTTAGCACCACCTTCGGCCCGGGGTATGATCCTGGGGACCAGGGATCGAGTCCCACATCGGGCTCCCTGCATGGAGCCTGCTTCTCCCTCTGCCTGTGTCTCTTCCTCTCTGTCTCTCATGAATAAATAAATAAATAAAATCTTTAAAAAAATAACGTTCAATTGATAAAAATTATACAATGTGAAGAACAGAAAAAAAACCCTGAAGAAAAATGAATAGATCCTCAGAGACCTGTGATACAGTATCAGACATGATGTAATTGGTGTCCCAAAGGAGAAGACAGTAAGAATAGAACAGAAAATAATCAAAGAAATAATGGTCAACATCGCAAATCTGACGAAAATATCAACTTCACAAATCCAAAAAGTGAGCCCTAGGCAATATAAATATGAAGAAAAACATACCTAGGTCCACCATTGTCAGATTGCTAGAAAATAAAAAAAAATAAAATAAAGAGAAAAATTTGAAAGCAGTCAGAGAAAAATAACACATAACATATAGGGCAACAATATGTGGAAATAATCAAACTGCTATGAGAAACCAGAGAGAACAGAAGACAATGTGAAGTGCTAAAAGAGTCTAATTCCAGATTTAATACCTTCTCACTCCATTCTCTTCTCCATTTGAATTACTGGTCACCATCTCTTTCCTTTTCCACGTCAGAAAACGGAATCATTCTAGACACCTGTTTTTCCCCCATCCTGGTATCATCATCCAGGAGATCTTGATACTACTTTTTAAATGTCATTAAACTAGTCCCACTGTTCATCTCCACTGTTGCTGCTTTAAGTCAGGCTCTTGCTAGCTCTAGTTTGAAGCTCAGTTTCAGGAGTCAGATTGCCTGGGTTTGAATTTTGGCTTTATGCCACCTATTAGGTGCAACTTTGGGCACATTCTTTGACTTTTCTGAATCTCAGTTTCTTGATCTGTAAAATGGGAATAATAATTTTTAAAAAACTTATTTGTGGAGACTTTTAAGAATGCTACAGTTACAAATATCCTTCTAACCTCAGTGACCAACAACTGCACCTCATATTACATGCCCACTGGAAGTCAATGGGGCTCTGCTATCTATTGTTATTCTGGAATCCAGACTAAAGAAGCACCACCATTTGGAATACTGCCAGTCACCATGGCAGAGGAAAAGCCAAGAATCTGACAAATTATATTCTAGTTCTTAGTTCTTAAAGACCACTAATTCTGAAAGCTTCCACCATTTCATTGGCTACATTAGGTCACACAGTCACATTAAAAGGAGGTCAGAAATGTGTGGTTTTACTTCCTACTCAGAACTAGGATATGATAGTAGCTAGTGCTAGTGTCTAAATATTCCTGATTCTTAGGTGCCTGGGTGGCTTAGTCAATTAAGCATCTGACTCTTGATTTGGGCCTACATCATGGTCTCAGGGTTTGGGGATTGAGCCTCACATCAGGCTCCGTGCTTGGTAAGCAGTCTGCTTCTCTCTCTGTCACTCTCTCCACCCATGCACACCCTTCTCTCTCTCTAAAATAAATAAATCTTTAAAATAAATAAATAAATAAATAAATACTCCTGATTCTCCTTTTGAGCACATGGTAGGATTGCACTTCCTTGCCTCCCTGGAAAGGAGTTGACTATGGGGTTGACTATGGCTCTGTGACACTTGGGCAGAAGCTTTCCGAGCCCAGAGACAATAAGCCACATTCACTTCCTACTGCTATGATGATCCCGTCTCGAAGTTATGAGGTATGTATTGAAATAAAACTCCCTTTACTCTGGGTTTCTGTGTGACTATGAGGAGCATTGCCCCCTGGCCAACCTACATGGGACGTGTGGCATGAGCAAATACTTATTTTTATTGTTTTAAATAATGTTGGTTAATTATTTGGGGGTTGTTTCTTAAACATTTATTTTAGAGAGAAAGAGAGAGTGGGGTACAGTGGGAGGAGGCAAGGGACAGAGGGAGGAGAGATCATCTCAAGCAGACTCCACACTGAGCATGGGGCCTGATGTGGGACTCAATCTCAAAACCCTGAGATCATGACCTGAGTCAAAATCAAGAGTCTGACGCTTAACCAACTGAACCACCCAGGCATCCCTTGGGGTTGTTTCTTGTCACAGCATAACCTAACCCATCCTAATATATTACCTTATAGGATCAATGTGAGGATTAAATGAGATAACATAAAGGGGCACCTGGGTGGCTCAGTTGGTTAAGCATCCAACTCCTGATTTTGGCTCAGGTCATGATCTCAGGGTTTTGAGATAGAGCCCCATGTTAGGCTCTGCACTGGGCATGGAGCCTGCTTAAGATATTCTCTCTCTCTCTCTCTCTGTCTCTCCCTCTCCCTCTGCCCATCCCTTCCCTATCTAAAAAAAAATAAAAATACAAATAAAAATATATTAGTTAACATGTCAAGTGCTTGACACATGATTAGCACTCAATATGTGTGAGTAATCATCATTCTTGCCCAAACCCTTGTAGTAACCTCCTAATCACTGGTCTCCAATCCTGCCCCATTTACTCTAACTACATTGCCACCAAAGCCATCTTCCTAAAATGTGAATCTGACCGTTTCACTTCCTTACTTAAAACCCTTCCGTTTCTCCTGACTTTGATAAAGCCTAAATTCCCTAGCAGGGGTCAAGACCTTCCATAGTCTGGACCCTGCCTGCCCCTCCAGCCTCATCTCCCAGAGATCCCCTGGGATCCAGCCACATTAAGCAACTCTTGTTGCCTGTTCTTGCTATGCTTTTTCTTATACTCTGGTATCATTGCAAATCCTGTTCCTTCTGCCTGGAGTACCTTTCTTCTCTTGCCCATCAAGCAAACTGTTTATCATCCTTGAAGACAGCTCAAAACTCATCTACTCTGATACATTTAGTAAGAATTAACTACAGTCCTCTGTTTTGCACCAATTTTTTTGTTTGCTTATCTATTTTCATTAGACTGTGGCCCTCAATGGCAAGGTCTGTTCCCACTTCATCTGTAACCCCAGTGCCTAGCACAGTGCCTGGCTTGAGCCAAATACATACTTACTGTCTGTTTATTGAAAAAATGAATAAATTAATGGTTTTTGAAGTTCTATTTCTAATATGATTCATTAATTGGGACATACCAAGACGGGAAACTTTCCAATTTTTCTTCTTACACATGAAAGAATCTAAATAGAAAAAAGTTTCTCAAAATAAAAGCAGTGCAAACTAATTTGTAACTCAATATTTTTTATTCTGAAGATCTCACTGCTGATCCCTAAATTCAGCAATATGGTTACCACATCAGTGGTAGCATAATATAATAAGTAGAGTTAATAGCTGTTGCACAAAATGCTTATTTTTTGACATTTTGACTACCTGAGATACTTGATATGACAATATTTTTGATCTAATGAAAGAGATAAACCACAATAGATAAAACATCTCAGGAACATATCGCTTATTTATATTTTCTGGTTGTACTTTCTTTTACAAATTGTGGTTTTCATAACCTTGAATACCTACAGTCACTTTTCTGAAAGGATTGCTGCTTTTCCTATGGCATTTTTTTTACTATTCCTTTAATCAGCAGTGTTCTTGAGAGCTCTTTATTGTTTCTCTCTTTGTGAGAATAGTAGCCTTTTTCTGTGGAATTTTCAGAAACTTTTACCTCTACTTCCATCATAAAATCCATAACCATCACAGAGGTAGAGACTGAAATTTTTCCAACAAAGCTTTCCCTTTATGAGTCCATGATCTGATTTCCGTGGACCATCATAAATTCTTCAACACTTATATTGCCCACTGCTGTCAAACTACCATGGTTCTACAAGGGTGATGCATCCGATAGCAAAATTTCTAAATGAGAGAACTCTAAAATCCTAAGAAATATATTTTCAAAGACTTATAAAGATCAGAGAGTGCCTGGGTGGTGTAGTTGGTTAAGTGTCTGACTCTTTGGTTTGGTTGGTTTTGGCATAGGTGGTGATCTCAGGGTGGAGATCTAGCCCTGCATCGGGCTTGTGCTCAGTACAGAGTCTGCTTAAGACTCTTTCTCCCTCTCCCCATGCCCCTCTCCCTATCACTAAAAATTAAATAAATAAATCTTTAAAAAAATCAGAGCAGAAGTTGAGGTGAGAAGGGCATGCAATCATAAAAAAAGGAGATCCGGGTATATATATACTTGAGATCTATACTTGATCTATACTTGAGATCCGGGTATAAACTGGCGTGCGTATGTATCTCGTGTGTAGTGGAGTCCAGGGACCCAGAGTGACTTCATGTAGAAAACTGTCTGTACAGGTTAAGTCTTCAGAAAAAAGAAAACATGGCTAATGAAGAGATAAGTGTAGCTCTCAGGAAGGGCATGACTCATAACTTTAAGACTTCTGAGAAAGAACTGTGGCACCTCCTACGTGGACTAGCCCTTAGATCTGGGAGGCAGGATGACTGTACTTGGCAGAGGGGAGGAAAGAGAAGAGCGGAAACATAGTTCTGGGAAAGGAAAAGGACACCTCCAAAAATATGCTCTCTTCTCATACACCAAGACAAAAATGGCTTCAGCCAGAGTTGGTGATTTCCAAAAAGGAAAGTGAAAATTCCACAAAAGAAAGAGTGTGAGCAATAGCACAGCCATGTAGACATTGGTTGGAAAACATATTATGGAAGGTGGTAATTGCACTGACATTTTAGGTTTAAATAGTCTGTGGCATTATCAGGGAGACCTGTCCAGTGTTCAGAATTCTGTCCGTAAGAAAACAGGCTCCCAGGTGAAAGGAAGACTAGAGTACAGGCTGTTTTTTCAATTGTGGTGGGTTGTAGTCAAGCAATCACCTCTTTCAAGTGCATAACACCTTCAGCAGAACCTGGCTAGCCACAGGGTGAAGAGGGACTGGCAAATTAAACATATAATGGTCACTGGACAGAAATGTCCATTTTTATTTTTACAAAGAAACAAATTGAACAGATCCAAGGGGACAAAAGGAATATAGTTTCTGAGGTCCTTTCTTTCTTTTTTTTTTTTTTTTTTCTTTTTTTTTTTTAGGTCCTTTCTTTCATGGGTGGTGGTGTCTCAAACACTCTGAACATGTGGATTGCTTATTATTAGCATGTGCTTTAGAGAGAGGCAATATCAGATCATATAACAAAATTGAATCTTATTAGCAAGGTGTTCCCAATGTTGATGGATACAGATTGAAACTGTAGTTGTTGGTTTTCCATTTTCTAGACTTGTTTCAGATAATAGACCAGGGGATATGATTGCTCTTTATTATTTCAAGTGAAGTGAATGAATGAAGTAGAAATGATGGGCTCTGTGGAATTATTTGCTGATATTATTAGGATTTCAGAGATTGGGGGCACCTAGATGATTAAGTGGGTTAAACCTCTGGCTCTTGATTTCGGCTCAGGTCATGACCTCAGGGTCATGAGACAGAGGCCCATGTCAGGCTTCACTCCAGGCATTGGAGCAGAGCCTGCTCAAGATTCTTCCTCCCTCTCCTTCTACCTGCCGCCCCCCCCCAACTTGTGGGTGCTCTCTCATGCTCTTAAAAAATAAAAAAAGGATTTCAGAGATGGATTGGATATGTTCTCTCCTCATGATGGGCAATGTTCCATCTGTCTTTCTGTGGTAGCTTGAAAAGCAAATAAATTATTAGTCTGGTTGAGACATACATTTCTCCAACTGAGTTTCTTTGCATTTTCAAGTTAAAATCTGAATAGCTTTTCCAATTTTATAAACAGGTGAAAGGCTATTTTCATTTTGAGTAACATTATCTGAAAACAGAAGTTTTTTCCAAGAATTCTGTAATTGTTTCAGAGAATGTCTGAAACACCAAAAGCTGGAACCACTGGATTAGTTTGGGATTTAGGAGTCCTCTGTGACAAACAACTAGGCCAAGTTGAAATTTTGTTTGCACAAAAGACCAGAGATAAAGGAAATCCATCTTCAAAATATCCTTGAAAAGCATTATGTCATAAGAGCATGCCAACATAAGGAGTCAGCAATTTGGTGAGACTTAGGATTAACAGCTATACAGGGTGGTTTCTATGGTTGGTTAATAATGCTCCTAAATTCAGAGAGTATTTTTTTCTCTGACTCATGTGGGTTAAGCAGAGGGCAGTGTACGAGTAGGGAATGGTGGCATGTAGCTGTTAATACCATATTCTAACATTATTATTGACTTTATATACTTTTAATGATAATGCATAATTTATCTCAAAATTTCAAATAATCTTAAAGCAGGATGTGAGATTTTTATGTTGATTAAATAGATGCACTGGTTAAAATGAACCAATGTTGCATGAGGACCACTGGGGTCCCTCGTTTAGACTGCTTTTTTGAAAGAGTCCAGGGTAGTCCTTTTATATAGATTGATCACAATTCATAATAGCTATCATCATTTAAAACTACAATATCAAGAGAAATCATAAAATCGAAATCTTCCCATCCAACCACTAGTGACTTTCAAGTTTGATGCTACAAGGATGTCTGCTCTTTCTTCCAAGGATCCACCTTTGTTAGCAGCAAAACAGACAAAGCAACATCCCAGTGATCCTTTTCTATAGGAAGGTAAAGTCTGTCTGCTTTCAGAGTAGTAGCTACTTCCACCACCAACACACTATAACTGTGTTCAAAAGGAAGTGCTGTCAGAATAACCTCCCAGAATACAGAGCCTCACAGGAAGTACTTAACTGTTGCACAGACCCTTTCAAATAGATTGAATAGCCCCACAATGGCTTATCTGAATCCTCCACTCAAAGCTTACCCTGGATGGTAGGGTCAGATTGAGAGGTCAATTGTTATAAATGTGTCTGCAAGAATAGCCACCCAAAACCTCCCCTGAGCCAATGCAGTTGCTCATCACCAGATGTTAAGCAGGTACCAATGGCTTTCTACCTTAAATACATGCCCATCAATCTTTTAGATGTCACTACTATTACCTCACGAAGAGGCCCATTATATTATCAGAAAGTTCTAGATCTGTGGTTCCCAACTTTCTTCTTTATTGGAATCTCCTTATTAATATCAACACATTTTTACTGGAAAATAAAGGAAAAGAAAGAAAAAACTTTCAGACCTAGTTCTAGCAAACTTCCAACCAACTTGGACTGAGATTCAAAACAAATATATGAATCTCAGTTCAAAGACAAATTTTCCAAAAACTGCTAAGTCCTTATCAGACAAGGCTGAGGTACAAAAAGACCTAAACTATGGCTGTACATAATTCTAATATGTAAGATCTTTAATTCAAATCTCATTACTTAAAAAAAAAAAAGTTTTTTTTAAGATTTTATTTATTTATTCACGATAGACATAGAGAGAGAGAGAGAGAGGCAGAGATACAGGCAGAGGGAGAAGCAGGCTCCATGCCAGGAGCCTGATGCGGGACTCAATCCTGGGACTCCAGGATCGCACCCTGGGCCAAAGGCAGGCACCAAACCGCTGAGCCACCCAGGTATCCCCAAAAAGGTGGTTTCATCTAGGTTTGTTGTTTCCCTTCCCCCTAATTATGTCCCCAAATTAACAAAATTGCTCATATTTTGGTACATAAAATCACCTTTATAGTATTGCATAGTTAATTATCACATGAATATTGTACAGTATCATATTACCAGGATTGAGTAGCTTTGAGTAATATTCCAAGGAAGAAAATGTCTTTCACTAGCTAACTATATTTGCAGCCACTGGCCCCTCCTGGGCAGAGACACATGCTGCTTCTCAGCAGGAAAGAGTTAGTCCTAGAGGTGCCATATTGTTGAATGCAGATAGAGATTCACTGACGTCAGCATTCTCCTGATTGACTCTGCACACTGTTGATAGGTGATACTCAAGCAATTTGGTATTGTCATTGCTCTAGCTTCTGAACACAGAGAGCTCTGTTATATCTGTTGAGAGCCATCTTTGGAAGGAGAGGGCCTGAAGTCCATTATCAAAAATAGCAAATGTTCTACCATTTACATGTCCCAATCCCACATGAACCTTAGGGGATCCACACTAGGCAACCAGAACAGATATTTTCATTCTTAGCTGAATGTCCTCAAAAATTCCTTGCAATATTGCACGGACAGCTAGCCTGTTACCACAGAGAATAGGACAGAAGCCAGATTTAGCCTTTAATTTAAAGAATCCTGGTTTCTAGAGGTCCATTTATCTGCACTACCATGACTATAAATAAGAACATCCCTAAATGCTGCTATATTTGCTAGTAAATGTGAATGACCATATTGATACCAGAGTGTCAAAGCCAAGCTTAAAGTCCATAGCAAAGATAAATACTTTAGGGATGCCTGGGTGGTTCAGTGGTTGAGTGTCTGCCTTTGGCTCAGGTCATGATCCCTGGGTCCTGGGATTGAGTCCCCCATTGGGGTCCCTGCAGGGAGCCAGCTTCTCCCTCTGCCTTTCTCTGTGTCCTCATGAATAAATTTAAAAAATTAAAAATTTTTAAAAATTAAGAAAAATAAAAACTTTAGAATAACACATTCTTTTGGTGAAAGGATTGGGAAAACAGGCACTCATATACTGTAGAAAGATATTTAAATTGGTCCAACTGCCATGGAAGACAACTTGGCAATAGATGTCAACACTGCATATGCTTTTTTTGCACATACTTTTTAGCCAAGCAATTCCACCTCTAGAAATTTATCCTTCAGATATCCTGTATATCTGATGTGCAGAATGACATATGTACAAAGGTATTAATCACAGTATTATTTATAATAGAAAAGTTTGAAAATGAAATGTTCATCAGAGGACTCAACAGAGGACTGGTTGAACAGAAGACTTGTTGAATCAATATGGTGTACCCTTCCAGTGGAATACTCTACTGTCATCAAAAGAATGAGGCAGCTCCTTATGTGCTAATATGGAAGGATCTCCACAAGACACTGCTGAATGGCAAGGTTCTGAACAGAATACAGTATTATCATCTGTGTTAAAAACATATCTGAAAAATGTCTGTATAACATATTATCATAGAAGCATTTATACTATAGTTTATGTATAGACTATCTCAGGAAGATACATGAGAGCCTAGCTCTGCTTCAGGGAGCTCAGTGTACGGATACCTAGGATAGAAGAAAAACTTTTTACTGTTTCTCTTTTTTGCATTCTTTTAAGTTTTGTAGATATGCAAATTTTGCTAATTCGGTAAGTAAATAAATAAAACACAATTTGAAAAATCCATGCCAGTCTTATAAGAGAGTAGGTTAGGCAGGGGAAGAAGAAAGAAGCCTTTAAGTAACTCACTTTTGCTACTTCTTAGTAGCTCTGATGAAAGTGGAGATGGGCCAAATGTATTTGCTTAGCAAACACTTCATATAGTAAGTACTTCTCCACACCAGGCCCTGTTGTGAGCACTTTATAAATCTTTAATTCAATCTTCACCACAACCCTATGAAGTAAATGATGTTTTACAGATGAGAAAACTAAGCACAGAGAGATTAAGTAACTTGCCCAAGGCCACATAGAAAGCAAATGTCAGAGACAGGATTTGAATCCTAGCAGTGTGGCTCTAGGACTTACGCTCTTTATAAAAGATGCTGCCTTGTGCCTTATGATGTCATGGTGTGAAAACTATGTGATGTCATCAGTGTGAAAACCATGCCTTGGTTGTCTTTAATACAGTCAACCAAAATAGTCATAGCTGAAATGAATTCATTGTGGATGTGATGTGCAGAGGCCATTCCTTCCCTATTTTATTTATTTATTTATTTATTTATTTATTTTTAAAGATTTATTTATTTATTCATTCAGAGAGAGCGAGAGAGAGGCAGAGACACAGGCAGAGGGAGAAGCAGGCCCCATGCAGGAAGCCCGATGTGGGACTCGATCCTGGGTCTCCAGGATCACACCCCAGGCTGCAGACGGCACGAAACCGCTGCGCCACCGGGGCTGCCCTCCTACCCTATTTTATTTTTAAATTTTTATTTATTTATGATAGTCACACAGAGAGAGAGAGAGAGAGAGAGAGAGAGAGGGGCAGAGACACAGGCAGAGGGAGAAGCAGGCTCCATGCACCAGGAGCCCGACATGGGATTAGATCCCAGGTCTCCAGGACCGCGCCCTGGGCCAAAGGCAGGCACCAAACCGCTGCGCCACCCAGGGATCCCCCTCCTTCCCTATTTTAAAGTGACTTCAGCCAACTCCCAGAATTCAGCTGGTATCTATACTATAAAAGCCTGAGCTTATGGTCCTATGGTGATAAACTCACCACAAAGTGCACGAGAAGGAAGAGGAAGGGTAACAGCTTTGCCAAAATGAGTTGATAAAGCAGAGAGATGTAATGCACTCAGAAGAAAAAGGAGAAACTCAATCTCTCTTTGTTAAATTAGATCAAATAGTATTTCCAAATCAAGTCATCAAATCAATGCTCCAATTAAAACAGAGATCACTTGCAGCACCTGGGTGGCTCAGTCCATTAAGTGTTCAACTCTTGATTTTAGCTCGGGTCATGATCTCAGGTTGTGAGATTGAGCCCTGCGTCCTGGGTCAGGCTCTTCCCCGAGCAGGGAGCCTGCTTAAGATTCTCTCTCTCGGGCAGCCAGGGTGGCTCAGCGGTTTAGCGCCACCTTCAGCCCATGGCCTGACCCTGGAGGCCCAGGATTGAGTCCTATGTCAGGCTCCCAGCATGGAGCCTGTGTCTCTGGGTGTGTGTGGGGGTGGGGGGGTGGGGGGTGGGGGGGGGAGGTGTCTCTCATGAGTAAATAAATTAAAAATCTTAAAAAAAAAAAAAAAGATTCTCTCCTTCTGCCCCTTACCACTTTATCCCCCTGCTAGCAAGAGCATGTTCTCTTTCTCTAAAAAACAGAGATCACTTATTATGTTCAAAGTACCGCAAGAAGCAGTTAGGGGAAGAAAAAGCAAATCCTGTGGCACTTGTTAACATATTGAAACACACATACACAGTTGCTTTCAACACAACCCTCTCTCCAAGGCCTGGCTCTGTAAATATTAGCTTGATAAAGACACTTATTATGTTCAAAGTACTATTTTAACATTTATAAATATGAGAAAGATAATAATATGTACCATAGACAGTATAGTTTTGTCTTCTACTTGATTCACTCAGCTGAGAAACTTACCTATACTGTACCTTCCTCCAAAGGGGTCCTTATGTGTAACAGTGGCAAGGTTAATTGTCTACTATTTTACACATATACATTATCTCTCATTCTCAAGGAAGTTTTCTGAGGAAGGCATTTGTTGTAGGCAAAGATTTTAAGATGACCCTCAAAGGTGTCTTGCCCTGATCCTTGGCACCTGTGAATGTGATGCGCTTTCACTCTGGTGGATGATAGCATGTTATATGGCACAGGTGACCTTAAGATATGGAGATTATTTGGGTGGGCCTGACCTGAATACACGAGCTCTGAAAAGCAGAGATCCCTTAAACGGTCGAGAGCAGAAGTCCCAGACACCCCAAATGTGAGAAAGACCTGATGCGTAGGCCCTGGTTTGAAGATGGAAGGGCCACGGGAAGAGAAATCTGTGGGCAGTCTGAGAGAGCTGAGGGGGACCCCCGGGCTGACAGCCAGCAAGGAAACAGGGACCTCAGTCTGACAACTACCTGCAAGGAACTGAGTTCTGCCAAGAACAGGAATGCACGTAGAAGGGGGCCTGAGCTCTCGGTGAGAGCACAGCCGAGATACCGGATTCCAGCCTGGGAGGCTCTGACTCAGTTACGCCATCTGGGACTTCTGACCTGCACAGCTGTGAGGTAATAATGGGTGTTGTTCCAATCCTCTAGATGTGTGCTGATGTGTTACGCAGCAGCAGAAAAACGAATCCAGTGTTAATGCCCCCCTCTTACAGGAGGAAACTGAAACTCAAAGAAGTAAATTGGTTAAAACTCTCAATCTCTCTCTCTCTCTCTCTCTCTCTCTCTCTCTCTCTCTCTCTCGGCGAGGGAGGATTTGACTTAGATCTGACTTCAGAGCCAGTTCGCTTTTCTCCCTCCCTGCCACACCACCTATGACAACCTGCCCACGCAGCTGCTAAGACATGAGTTAACCAACCAGGAGCTGCGGAGGGAAAAGGAATAAAGCTTTCTCCGCTTGAGGAAAGGGTGAGTCAGATCCTTATTTTTAGAAACCAACCTGAAACTTTGGCTGAACAATCGCTTTGGTTTCTGCACCTGATCTGGATCCGAGGGAGTGCCCTCCCCTCACCTGCTTTGCTTGAGATGTGTAAGTGGGTCTCCTGTTCCGGCCTCAAGCACTAGGTGACTGATTTCCAAACGTCTGAAGCTGAATGGATTTAGCCAGATTAACATTCTAACAGCAAGAAGCAGTTAGGGGAAGAAAAAGCAAATCCTGTGGCACTTGTTAACATATTGAAACACGCATACACAGTGGCTTTCAACACAACCCTCTCCCCAAGGCCTGGCTCTGTAAATATTAGCTTGATAAAGACACGTCCGTTTAAAAAGGAGGCGTTTTGAAGAGCAGTTTCCACCAGGAGCTGGGCCCAGCAACCTGTGTGACCTTGCCTTCCTCTTTCCAGCTCTCCCCGCTCCGAGCACAGGGCCCCTGGGCATTCTCTTGAATGTGCCACGCCCTACACTGCCTCAGGGCCATTGCATTTCTGTTCCCCCTGGCCTAGAACATTCTTCCTCTTGTCCCTTGTTCCTCTTGTCTTAATTCTGATCACTGCTCAAATGACGTCTTACTGGAGTGTCTTTCCCTGAACAACTTTAACACAACCATGTTCCCCGCCTGTCACTTGCTCCTCATTCTGCTTTATGTTTCTTCACAGGACTCACATTACCCAATGCACCGAACGCATAAAACTACACTTTTCACTTGTTATAATCTGCCTCCCATACTAGGTTGTAAAATCTAGGGGGGGCAGAGACTCTTTGTCTTATGCTTTGTTCTCAACGTCCAGAACAATTCAAGGCATGTAGCGGGAGCTCAAATATTTGTTGGATGAATTAATGAGAAGTATCGCATCTGTTTAAATAATTTGTCACTCCTGATGTATCCCTGCATCCAATTTTTTTCTCATTTTTTAAATACCATTTGCTAACCTGTTTAATATGGAAAAGATACTTGATTGCATAGTTGTACAAAGACCAGAATAAAAAAGATTAAAAACTATAGAGACAAAGGGGCACCTGGCTGGCTCAGTCAGTAGAATGTGTGACTCTTGATCTCAGGGTTATAAGTTCAAGCCCCGCATTAGTGTAGAGGCCACTTTTAGGCAAATAGGCTTGAGTAATGGAATGTAGAAAGGACTATATATCCATAGGCTTTAACTAACCAATGGGCTACTTACAACCAGGCACATTTACCAGAAAAGGGAGACTTCCATACATCATCAGACCTCCTTACATCCCCCCTTTAAATCTCGCCCCTGCCTACTGTCTCATGGCAGACAGCCTCTCCTCTGCTGTCCTGCCCACTACTCCCTTGTGATATATTCGTTAAACTTCTATCTCCTTTCTTCTGTCTCAGGTGAGTTCTTTCACCTCCCATACCATGGGCTCCCACCAGATCATTGCCCTACATTTGGGTGCCCCCATCCGATCGATGGGACACCTTATGTATGTATGTACGTATGTATGTATGTATTTAGAGGAGGGGGACGGGCAGAGTGAAGGGCGGCAGAGAATCTTAAGCAGTCTCATCGCCCAGGGGCTCAATCTCACAACCTTGGGGTCATGACCTGAGCAAGAAATCAAGAGTTGGATGCTTAACTAAGCCACCCAGGCGCCCTGAGAGATATTCTATTTAGACACCACAGTTAGGTGTAGAGATCACTTAAAAATGAAATCTTTAAATAAATAATAAAATCTAGAGAGAGAGTGGTCTAAGAATAAAATCCTTTTCAAGAGTAATGTGACCTTGGAAAAGTCATTTATTTCCCTGGCTCCAGATGTCTTTTAAATAGAGGTGATGACAGAGTCTGATTGGAAGGGCTAAAGCAAATAGGGCCTGGAGTTTTATTCCTGTGCTAAGATTCTTAGAAATTAGAATTCAGTTGGTAGGGAATCAGGAAATATTAGTTTTAACCCTGCCTATGTTAAATGTAAACTGAGTGTGTAACTTCGGGCAAGTCCTTTAACCTCTCTAGGCCTCCAAGAAATCAAAATTTGAGTCCTTTTGAGGTCAGGCCTTAGTCACTGGCAGGGTTGGGGGTTGGGAAGGAGCTGGGTCAACCAGATGTTCTGGTGTTTGTAAGATCTTAATCTCTGTCCCTACAGGGCCATAGGTCCACCTGTTGTTTGGTAGAGGCGAGGCTCAAGACTTAAAATTTTGGTTCAGCAAATATTTTCAGAGCACTGGCTATGAGCTGTGTGCTGGGGGATACCACACAGAACACTCAAACAAGGTCCTTGCCCTCTGATATTCTAATGGTAGGAAACACAATAAATGGCTAAATGGAAAATGAATCAAGACTAGTGGTAAGTGCTAGGAAGGAAGTAGAAGAATGCTCTAAGAGAATAGTAAATAGGAACCATTGAGTTAACTTGCATCAGGGAAGGCCTTTCTGGCTGAGCCTTAAGTGATGAGAAAAAATGTAGCCATGGGAAGGGCATTTCAGGCCAAGGGAAAGGCAGGTACAACCCCCATCAAGGCCTGAGAATGGAAGGGGTTAGGACATCCATAACCAGACAAAGGCCATTGTACAAAGGGGGTAGTGATTGAGGGGACAGTGGCAAGAGATGACGTCATGAGGCAGGAGCCCTAAATGTGAGTGAGGCCATGCAGGCCATGGAGAAGGTAAGCAGTTGTCCCTTTTTTGCCCAGAATGGAGGAGTTTCCTGGGATGTGGGACTTCACATGTTTAAGTCAGGAAAGGCTTGGGCAAGAGAGGATATGTTGGTCACCCTAGCTGTGATTGGGGGTTATAGTTTACCCTGTCTGCCGTAGGCAATCCCTGGGAGGTTTTAAATAGGGAAATGATATGTCTTGATTCCTGTTTTCAGACATTGCTCTTGGCTTTTGTGTGGGAAATGCACCGGAGAGGAACAAGATGGTAAAGGAGGAGGTCAGTTAGCCAATTATTGCAATCTTCTAGGCGAGAGGGAATGGTGGATTGAAACAGACTGGTGGTATTGAAGCTGTAACGATGTGGGTGTGTATAAGATGCATTCTGGAGGCAGAATGAACCCGATTTGGGAATGTATGCAGTGAAGGAAAAGAAATTAGGGATGACTCCTGGACTTCTGGTTTTAGCAGCTAGGTGATTAGTTTTGCCAGCAAAGGGAAATCTAAAAAGGACCAGATATGGGAGCTGGGAGAGACAGGGATGGAGGTACCTAGGGTTCAATGGGGAGGAAAGTGTGACGCCAGAGTGAAGACACTGATTGCTATGGGTTCAAAGCATTTTGTAAGCACTAGCTAATTAGTTCTTATAACAGTTGTTCTGAGTTGTTAATTACCTGAACCCCATTTTACAGGCTCTGGAGAAGAGCAAGTGTCTGTAATTTGCCTAAGGCTAAAGTAAATTATAGAACTAACAGCAGCACCAATTAATTCCTGGTAGTCCTATGCTCTGCCAATCTTTTAAAGAGTAACTCTTTGGTTAGGATGAGTAAATCAAATGGTATTTTGGGAGACTAAGGCATGGAATTTTGAGGCCAACAGACCTGGAGTCATGTTTTAGTTTTTCCCCTTAGTACTTATGTGACACGACCACATATATAAAAGTAACATCCTTGAGACTTCAGTTTCCTATAAAATAATAGTTATCGAGTCAAAGACAACATGTTCTTACTTTCTGCTATACCCTCTGTCTAGAAATGGTTTCACCCAGAAAACCAACTGTCATCCTGTTAGACCATCTCTGATCACTCTATAATGAATTAATATCCCCTACCCAAAAACATTCTCCACTCCCCTTTAGCCTGGTTTGTTTTCTCTGTATAACACTTATTTTCTACCTGACCTACTATATATCCATTTCCATAAGTTTAAGGATTTTGTCTGTCTTCTTCCTTGCTATGTTCCCAGAGTCTAGAACCATGCCTGGCACAAGTGACTGCTCAGTAATATTTATTGAATGAGTGACTAAGTGAAACTATACACATAAAATAGTAAACGATGTGGACACATGGTAGGAATTTAAGCAGTTACTATATCAAAATAGGAATTGAGCAACATACTCAGTTTTATATGTTCCTTGTCTAAGAAGTTGTTTTAGCAGTGCTTCTTTATGTATTTAGTATTAAAAACAAGTCGGGGCACCTGTCTGCCTTAGCAGGTAGAACATGCAATTCTTGATCTTGGGTGATGAGTACAAGCCCCATGTTGGGCATAGAGTCTACTTAAAAAAAATTAGGGTGGCCTGGGTGGCTCAGTGGGTCAAGCATCTGACTCTAGATTTCAGCTCAGGTCATGATCTCAAGGTCCTGAGATCAAGTCCCACGTGAAGCCTGCTTAAGATTCTTTCTCTCCTTGTCCCTCTGTCCAGTCCACCCCCCCAAAAAAAAATCAAAACAAGTCTTCAAGGTATTATTTAAAAGGTATTTACCAGTTTTATACTTCATTTGATTCATGAACAGAAAGATAGTCTTTGCTCTTTCATGGTGATCCTCATTATCATCTTGTGGATTACAGTTATGTGATCCGATAAAAAACCACTTAAGACACAAACTCATAAATAATATGTGTGTGAACAAACAAAACCGACTGAAGGCTCAAAAATATGCTACTGCCACTTAGGGATGGAAATGGTATTTTTACATAATTGAGATAAAACTTGAGTTACAGATGTTTTGTCATCTCTCAGACCTCTTCAGAAAGAAAAAGCTACAAGTAACTTTTCCTCTATAAAAATCATCAACCTCAAAAAAAGTACTCAACCTCTTAGTAGTAATTTTATTATAAAACATTTATTCTTAATTTCTAGAACCCAGGAATATGAATCTTACCATTATTTTTTAAAAGATTTTATTTATTTATTCATGAGAGACCCAGAGAGAGGCAGGGACATAGGTAGAGGGAGAAGCAGGCTCCCTCCTGGGAGGCCGATGTGGGACTCCATCCCAGGACCCCGGGACCATGACCTGAGCCAAAGGCTCAACCACTGAACCACCCAGGTGCCCTGAATCTTACCATTCTTATTGCCATCTCTCTTTTAACCCCAATGCCTTTAAATATTTGTTCAAATGCCACCCTATAGGTGAGGCTTATTCTGACCACCACTCACATTCCAGCCTCCAGCCCTCCTGCTCTCATTTATATTTACTGTTTTGTTTTGTTTTTTTTTTTAAACAAAACTACTTGCCACCTAAAAGTATATAATTTACTTATTTATCATGTTTATTGTTTATATCCCCTTGGTTAAAGTGTAAGCTTCATGAAGGCAGGAATTTTTGTTTATTTTGTTCGCTAGGTATCCTCAGGGCCTAGAACATAGACTGCCACCTCATAGATGAATGAGCAAAACTTACACACTAAGACTTAGCAAAATATAAGGTTGTTGGAGGTTAGGGAGGTGAGTAGTCCCTGGTCTCAAGTCGCATCAAGTGGCTGGAGCAGCATAGACCTGGGTGATGCCAGTGTGACTTCCATGACAGCAGCAAGGCTGTCACTGTCTTGGTTCTCTCTGACGTGTCCTTTTCTGTTTCTTCCTTACCCTTCCCAGCATCAGTCTCTACCTGGCCCCCAGCCCTCAGCCCTCAGCTCAGTTATTTTCCTGGCCACTTTTTAAAAAAATATTTTATTTGTTTATTCATGAGAGACAGAGAGAGAGAGAGGTCGAGACACAGGCAGAGGGAGAAGCAGGCTCCATGCAGGGAGTCCGATGCAGGACTCAATCTGGGGACTCCAGGATCACGCCTGGGCCGAAGGCAGGTGCTAAACCCCTGAGCTACTCAGGGATCCCCTTTCCTGAGTAATTCGATTTATTAACTGTCTTTCCCTGATTCTTCATCTTCCCTCCCTCACTAAGAATAGGAGAATAAACAAATGAATGACATCAATCAATTGACCATCAACAAGCATTGACTGCTTGCCTGCTATATACTTAGCACCTACAGGGTATAGTATATTCTAGCAGTTGAGCGAGCAGCTCTGGGATTGGACAGGCTTTGGTGGAAAGTCCTGCCTTTTCTCCTGCTATGCTAGCTGTTGGCTAGGAATAGTCACTTAATTCCCAGTTTCTTCATCTGTGAAATGAGGATGATAACAGTGTGAGCCTCAGAGGCTGTTTTGAAGAATGAGGGACAATAATGAGTATGAAATCCTTAGAATGTAGCCAGACACAAATTAAGTGGCCATAACTATTAACCCTTAAGATTAATTCTGTCTTGGGGCACCTGGATGGCTTTGTCAGTTAAGCCTCTGACTCTTGACTTCTGCTCAGGTCCTGATCTCCCAGGATCAGGGAGAGATGGAGCCCTGCCTCGGACTTTGTGCTCAGCCCTGAATCTGCTCCAGATTCTCTCTCCCTTTCCCTCTTCCTCTGCCCTCCTCCCCCTTGACCCTCACATGCTTTCTCTCTCTTCCTAAATCAATTCTTTTTTTCAAAGATTTTCTTTATTTATTTTAGAGCGGGGAGCCTGATGTGGAACTCCTGGGATCATGACCCCAGCTGAAGACAGATGCTTAACCAGCTGAGCCACCCAGGTGCCCCATAAATAAAATCTTAAAAAAAAAAAAAAAAAAAAGATTAATTATGTCTTAAGGCTCTGTGGGAAATTGGCTAGACATCCAAGACTTGATCCTTGTCTCCCTGGAACTTCCCAACCCATGAGTCAATCAGAAAACAATCCAGGAGTGGATATATGACCTAGGACTAATTTGTGTGGTTTAGACTGAATAAAGATGTAATGATATTGAAAGGAGTAAAAAGAGAAAAAAAGCAAATGCCAGAAATAGTGATTTTTAGTATATTTAAGAGGTAGAAAATATGTATTATTAGATTTGTGATCTATTAAACACTTTATATATAGAATATTTAAAATATATATATATTAGGTTCATAGTATACTTAAGGGAAGAAAAGTGTATGAATTGCAGGGTTAGTAGCCAGTCAAAGTGCAATGTATTCAAACATTCAAGAACTTCAGTATTCTGGAGCCACATGCACCGGTTCAAATCCCAGCTCTACCCTTACTAGCTGTGTGATGTTGGTCAAGTCATTTAGTCTCTTTGTGCTGGTTTCCCCATTTGTAAAATGGAGGTGATAATACTATTAAATATCTCATAAGATTGTTATAAAATTAGATTAATTAGCACATGCAAAGTACTGAGGACAGTGCCTAACATCATTGCAAATATCCAAAGTTCAGCTACTATGATCCCACATTTATTTTCTTTTTCTCCTTAAGTCTTCATTAGAGAAGAATAATTTATTTACTTTTTAAGATTTTATTTTTATTTATTCATGATAGACAGAGAGAGAGAGAGAGAGAGAGAGAGAGAGAGAGGCAGAGACCCAGGCAGGGGGAGAAGCAGGCTCCACGCCGGGAGCCCAACATGGGACTCAATCCCGGGACTCCAGGATCATGCCCTGGGCCAAAGGCAGGCGCAAAACCGCTGAGCCACCCAGGGATCACCAGAGAAGAATAATTTAGAATGCCATAATTGGATTCTTCCATTATTTATTCCAATATTAATATGTGTTTCTTTTTTTTTTTAATTTGTATTTATTTATGATAGTCACAGAGAGAGAGAGAGAGAGAGGCAGAGACACAGGCAGAGGGAGAAGCAGGCTCCATGCACCAGGAGCCCGACGTGGGATTCGATCCCGGGTCTCCAGGATCGCGCCCTGGGCCAAAGGCAGGCGCCAAACCACTGCGCCACCCAGGGATCCCTAATATGTGTTTCTTTAACTTGAGCCACCGATACAATATATTGGTAGCAAATAAAACAAAACAAAGAAAACACAACCCTCCTTAAGAGTGGTCTTGATGCAGTGATGCCACTTTAGCATCCTGTGGCCTGCTAGGAAGACCAATTCTTGAATTCTGAAAATGAATTATACCATGTGTGAAGATGGTATGGGCTTAGATTATGCATTAAAGGGGAGAGCTGTGTCTCTCATGAATAAATAAAAAAATCTTTTAAAAAATAACAATAAAAATAAAGGAGAGAGCTATTATACTGCCTTGTATGTCCCAACATTAAGCTCTGAAATTTTGCATGTACAGTATTACTCTTCTTCCTAATGGATTTTCAAACTCTTTCATTGGCTTATTTTTTATTTATTTATTTATTTTTTACCACTCAGAGAATTACTATTTAATGCATACATGTGGCACACACCTAAAGTATGGGACTCACTGCTATTTTTTTCTTGTCTCTTATGTTCCTTACAATATAACTTTCTTCATACATGTTATCTTAAGTTTACAACCTTAAGTGTTCTATTGGTCTACTACTCCTGATAAAGCTTTTAGACCCTATTTGAATGAACATTGTTTAGAAGTAACCAAAATAATTTTTTATATGAGCTGCTACTCAAACTGTATTTTAAAGTAGTTCTCTTTTACTTGAAATAATCAAGTACATTGAGATGCTGGGTAATAGGTACAAAAACTTTCATAGAGCAGGATGCAAATGCAAAGCATTATTACAGACTCTGGCATGTCAAAAAAGTCTTCCTGTATTTTGAGTTTCCTAATAATACCTTCTAGTCTGAAAAATAGGTATGTTAACTTTACAGTGGAGAAACCTTAACCAAGTAATCAAGGTTATATCCTCATCAATAAGATATATCAGCATGCTGCTCCAAGCTTGCACCAAGGACATCTCACTTGTGTGGTACTCCTGCCAAAAGGATTAGTGATTAGTCTAATCATGAGTAAACATCAGATGAACTGAAACTGTGAGACATTCTATAAAATAATTAGCTGGTATTCATCAATAGCGCCAAGGTCAGAAAAGAAATACAAAACCTGAGCGACCCTTGCCAGTTGGAGAAAACTAAAAAGGCACAGCTACCAAGAGCGATCAAAGTAAGAGCCCAGGTTGGGTCCTGTGTTTAGTGGGAAACTGATGAAATTCAAGTAAGGTTTATAGTTTAAGTAATAGGCTTGTATCTATGTGTTAACTTTCTAGCTTTAATAATTATACTATAGGCATCAGAGGAAGCATAGCATCACAGGAAGCAGGGTGAGGGGTAGTGAACTCTCTACTATTTTTCTCTAAGTCTTCAGTTCTTTAAAAATGAAAAATCAAAAAAAATAAAAATAAATGAAAAATCAAACAAGCAAACAAAGGAACTCTATGTGTCTGACTTTAAAATCCTGATTCTGGGATGCTGAGGTGGCTCAGTGATTAAGCATCTGCCTTTGGCCCAGGACGTGATCCCTGGGTCCTGGGATTGAGTCCTGCATCTGGCTTCCTGCAGGGAGCCTGCTTCTCCCTCTGCCTGTGTCTCTCATGAATAAATAAATAAGAAATTTTTAAAAATAAATAAAATAAAATAAAATAAAATAAAACCCTGATTCTTGGTGTGCCTGGGTGGCTCAGTTGGTTAAGCATCTGCCTTCAGCTCAGGTCATAATCCCAGATCCTGGAATCAAGTCCTGCATTGGGCTCCCTGCTCAGCGGGGAGTCTGCTTCTCCCTCTTCTCTGCCCTTCCCCCTCTGCTTGTGCTCTCTATCTCTTCTGCTCTCTGGCTATCTCTCTCTCAAATAATAAAGAAATCCCCTCTAAAACAAAATGCCCTGACTCTTAACCACCAGAATGTACTTAGAATTCTAGTTTAAACTACATAGGGATTATTTGACGTTTGGCTTCTGGAGCTCCATTGCACCTGTCTGGTATCTCAGAGCTAGTCCTGTGTTTAGGGTACCAGGAAAAAAAATATAGGAAAAAGAATAAAAGTTCAGCTTCAATTAACCTATGCACAAATTTTCAATCCAAAAAATGACAAGAAAGCATGTCAGCATTCAAATAATAGCTCACATTTATATGGCACCTACTATGTACCAGTCTCCCCTCTAAGCATGTTACAAAAAAAATTTTTTTAAGATCTTATTTTTACTTATTTGATACACACACACACAGCACAAGTAGGAGGAAGAGGAGGAAGTGGACATCCCACTGAGCAGGGAGCCCCATGTAGGGCTTGATCCTAGGACCCCAGGATCATGAGCCAAAAGCAGATGCTCAGCTGACTGAGCCACCTAGGTGCTCCCCATGTTACAAATTTTAATATATTTAATCCTCATACCAACCCTAGGAGGGTAGGTAGCATTACTTATCTCTTTTTTTACAGATGAGGAGATCAAGACACAGATTTTTTTTTTAAGATTTTATTTATTTATTCCTAAGAGACACACAGAGAGAGAGGCAGAGACACGGGCAGAGGGAGAAGCAGGCCCCATGCAGGGAGCCCGATGTGGCACTCGATCCTGGGTCTCCAGGATCATGCCCTGAGCCAAAGGTGGTGCCAAACCGCTGAGCCACCCAGGCTGCCCAAGACACAGATTTTAAGTGACTTGCCCAAGGTTATTATACTTGCCCATTATTTCACTCAGAACACAAAACTCAGAACACCAGAATTCAAACCCAAGCTTCCTGGCTCCAGAGTCCATGCACTTATCCAAGCTACAACACTGCCCTCTGCCTAGATTTTTTTTTTTTTTTTTTTTAAGATTCTACTTATTTATTCATGAGAGACACAAAGAGAGAGGCAGAGACATAGACAGAGGGAGAAGCAAGCTCCATGCAGGGAGCTTGATGCGGGACTTGATCCCAGGACTCTGGGATTACGCCCTGAGCCAAAGGCAGATGCTCAACCACTGAGCCACCCAGACGTCCCAGATTTTGTACTGTTAGAAATTTTATTTTGAATTACCTGTGATTTGGGGAGCACTCATCTGTCAGTGTATAGGGTCTTGAGGCCTGGACTCCTTAGACCCTAAACTATGTCCAATCAAGGCCTGGTACACAGCTCAAACCCTCCCTGCAGTGTCCTGGGTCTGCAGATTGGGCACTGAAGCCTCAGCCAGGTTGGCTCATCTAAGTTTGCTCCAGAAACCTGAAGAGAAAGGATTCTGTTCCCAAACCCAGGGCTCAGTTCTCTCAGCAGTGGGTTTCATTTTCTCTACACAAAAAAGATAATCAAATTTATGCTACATAATCAGCGAGTTTGCAAAGCAAGAATTCCATCTCCCTCTGATAGTCTCAGAACTGAACATGCAAACCAACAGATTCCTAAAACTATTGGTGAGTCGATTCAGCTAGAAAAACAGAAAATATGCTAATTGACATGGCAGGGCCAGAGAGGGTAGAAGAAAGCTAAATTTCTATTCATAAAGTCTGATTCATTTAGAAAAAGAAAAAGTCACATGCCGTCAAATTGGGATTTGTGTTCACTGCAGTGAAGAGAAATACAGAGCCTTCATACTCTCAGGGGTGACTAAGCCATTATTTCACTCAGAACACAAAGAACTGTTGCTGTGCACACCCCCTCACTGTAATTAGCTCTTGCAAACGGGATGAAGAATCGAACACGAGAGGTCCTCGGCTGTGCGCCAAGCACTCAGAATTATTTATTTTATTTTGTTTAAGGAAACAGAGGAGAGGACCATGTCTAATAGCCTGTTTCTTCATGGGCCCCTGCATTACGTGCAATGAGAAGATAATTCTGCTCTCTTCTGTTTGTGAGCAATAAGAGGGGCCTCCGAGAGACCCAGACCGCACATGCTTGTCTGGGCCAGTGGCAGGCTGATAAATGTTTAACAACCAGTTGGGGGGCAAATTGAAGGCTGATTGGTAGTATTGCCGATTTCTATGGTGTAAATACTCCTACCTTGGCTGATTTCAAACTACAAATCTGACATTCCTGAATGAGGAGCTGGGAAGAGATGTGTGGTAGTGCACCTCTGTATGCTATTTCCACCACTCAAAACAGTTGGTGCAAAGAACCCTAAAAGGAGATAATCATAAAATATAACGAACTAGTTAGGAAATGGTAAGTTTTGTGTATTTGTTACTTCATTTTAAATATAGTTTATTTCATTTAAGTTTGCATCATTTAATTTTAATACTGGCTATGTTTGTAACTGGCCCACCAGTTCCAAGAGCGGGACAAGGAAGTTCCAACACTGTTCTGAGTCCTTCAAATGGAGCTCACCCATTCTCATCCAGGGCTGCTATCTTCTTCTGTGAGAACAGTCATTGCAGCCGGCCTTGCCTTTACTTGCTGACAAAACAGAGAGATCACCTCCATTCCTCGTTATGGTGTCTGTAGGCTATCTAATCCAAGCATCTGACTTTATAAAAGAGGAAAGTAAGTCTCAGAAGAGTCACATAATAGTAATAATAATAGCTGGTATTGATTAAACTCGTACATATGCCAGTTGCTGTGCTAGGTGCATTGCAGAGTATGTCCTTGCAACTTCATAAAAATCATACAGAAGTGCCCCTTTGGCACCATTGGCCTCATGGTTCACCAAAGAGCAACTCCTCCTTTTGATTTGGTGTTTTCAGCACACAAGCTACCTTTTATTTGTTCTTTGAAACTTAGACTTATTTAATTTAAATTTTTTAAAAAATATTTTATTTATTTGAGAGACAAAGAGCACGTGCAGAGGGAGAGGGAGAAGCAGGATCCCCTCCCCAACAGGGAACTTGATCCCAGGACCCTGGGTTCATGACCTGAGAGCCAAAGGCAGACACTTAACCAACTAAGTCACCGAGGTGCCCAAACTTAAAGATTTCTTAAAGTGGCTATGGCTTTATCCTGACATATCTTGCACAGAGCCTTATATATAATACATGTTTACTGAATTTCAGTGTTGAGCTATTTAGGCTCCAGACCCAAATATGTGCTTAAAGTCTTGGAAAACATCATCTCAGTATTCCCTGTCATTGCCAAAAAAAAACCTTTTGGAACTATTTTGGTATAATATATGTATTACAAAATTTACCATTTTAACCATTTTTAAACATACAATTCAATGGTGTGAAGTACAACCACAATGCTGTATAACTTTCACCACTACCTATTTTAGAACTATTTAAAAAAGACATCCACAATAGGTTCTACTTTTGTTTATTGAGTAAGTCACATATTCACATGACAAAAATGTAGTCTGTGAGAGTTTGCAAGACAAAGAAAGTCTTCCCTCTCTAGACCCCATAGCCCTCCATGTCTCTTGTCTATAGGCAACCAGTAACCATTTCTATACTTCTCCATATGAGATGAAAACATGAACCCTAGATGTAGCTGACCTGGTTTAAATCCTGGCTCTACCACTGACCAGCTGTGTGACCTGGGGCAAGTCATTTAACCTCTCTGTGCAATAGAGATAATAATAGTGCCTACGTCCCAGGGTTATTATAAGGATTCATGAATTCATATGTTTAAAGGGCTTAGAATTGTGCACCTAGAAAGTACTATCTAATTCCTAAGAATACAACTCTGGAATTCTGATCTTCCCAAAGACCTTAGTGCATATAAGAGTGATGTGCCAGGGTATATATATGTCAAAAATCAGTGTGGGAGTGCTGAAGGATGAAGGATGGGGTGGGGCAACATCTTATACTAGAACATCATATGGGGAGTAGGAGGTTCATGTTCTGCATGTGCCACTGAGCCCCTCTGGGGCCTTCAGATTTTACCTCTCTGGGCTTTTGTTTTCTTGCCCATGAAATGAGAACATTTGGCCAAATGAGTCCTAAGGTTCCTTTCACATTTAACAGTCTATGTCTGTCTCTAAAGGGTTTAAAAAG
Source organism: Canis lupus dingo (assembly GCF_003254725.2). Classification (NCBI taxonomy): domain Eukaryota; kingdom Metazoa; phylum Chordata; class Mammalia; order Carnivora; family Canidae; genus Canis; species Canis lupus. Next base: position 72,091,750 of record NC_064245.1, read on the forward strand.
TGCCAGCACTCTCTCAGGGAGCTGAAGAGGTAATTAGTAGGTAGGGAGGCGAGTTCCTCAGACAGGCATTGATAGCTCAGTGGGACTGAGACTCCTAGGTCAACTGTGCCACCTGCTTGAGTCATCTGGTTCCCCACATCCTCTTTTAAAGGAGCTGTGCACTGTCCCTCTACCAGAAGATTCAATTGCAAGTTAACATGCTCTGTTTAGAAGACCAGAGGGATTCTTTGTTGGCCTTGATGACTCATCAAACTCAGGAGAGTTTGTCACCTATTATATTCAGACTGCAATCCTGAATTATTACACTGATAGAGTATTGAGTCTTTTGCTTGTTTTTTTAACAGGTAAAATTTACCAGCTGGTAATCTGTGGTTACTTTCTGGTGTGCTTGGCCAGATGGCACTTTCAGTGATAAAACTGCATAGCACAAAGAGGTTTCACTATGTTCTAAATCTTCTCTGCACTGTTTCTCAGATATCAACATTTCTGCTCAAGCAAACTGTTTTTCTGAGCCCAGAAACTTAAACACAATGAAAACAGATGAGGGAAGCTCCCAGGGTCTGATTAGCTTGGAGCCTTCATTTAGGCCCTTTTGATTAGACATTCAAATAAGATTATACAGCTTTCTATTTGGATACTCACTTTGATTGTGAACATGTAAAAACTCACCATCACTGTTGTCATTACTGCTGCATTATTACCATTATTGTTTTATTGATAACGAATCTTACAGAGAATACTTGTATATTGCCATTTGCAAAGTATATTTAAAATATTCCCTTATTTGGTCTATATTATTATCCTTTAAGGAAGTTTGGGAGAGTAGATAAGAGAATAAGCTTCAGAGTTTTACCAAATTGCATTTGAATCCCAGCTCTGCTCTTAGATTTGGTTTGACTCCAAGTCTGTATCTATAAATTAGGGATAGCAATACCTAATTTATACAGTATAAAGTGGGTGGATTTGGAGGCATGATACAAAGAGCCCAGCTCAGTGCCTGGCACAAAAGCACCCAATAAATGGTAGCTTTACTGTTGTTTAAATTAGTCTCCTTTTTTTTTTAAAGATTTTTAAAAACGATTTATTTTTATTTATTTGATAGAGAGAGAGAGAGAGAGAGAGCATGAGCAGGAGGGGCAAAGGGAGAGGGAGAGAGAATCTTAAGCAGATTGTGCTGAATAAGAAGCCCAACGCAGGGCTTGATCTCACGACCCTTAGATCATGACCTGAGCCAAAAACAAGAGTCAGACACTTAACCAACTGTGCTAGCCAGCTGCCCTGCCAGATTTTATTCTTAAGGAATCTCTACACCCAATGTGGGGCTGAATTCATAGCCCTGAGACCAAGAGTTGCATGCTTTACTGACTGAGCCAGCCAGGTGCCCCTAGTCTCCTTTTTATACAACCTAATTAAGGTTCAAAAAGATGCCTCTTCATCTTTTCAATGACAGCCTAATGATGAAAATGATAACATTTTTAACAGTAACAGCCTTTACTCAAGGCTGTTTATGTCACTAGTGATAAAGCTATGATTTAATTGTATGTCTTCTGGACTCAAAACCCATCTGTGTTCTTTCTACAGTGTGACACTGCCACTCAAAAAAAGAACTCTTCTACACTAAAAGTGCCTAGCTTAGTTATCTGACTTGCTGAAAAGATATTTGTTGGGGTTTTTTTTGTTGTTGTTGTTGTTTTCCTTTTTTCTGAGTACCTTTTGATAGTTTTTTTTCCCTCTCTCTTTCTCTTTCTTTTCATAGAACCCAAATAAGGAATTGGAAATGAAGAACAATAAAAACAGCCCTCGGATTGGTTTCTGAGTCATCATCATATACCAGACAGCTCTAGATTACTTTCAGTGGCCTACCTCTTTGAAAGCTTCCAAACGTTCCCTGAGATCTTTGGAGCTGGAAGTTCTCAGTTCTCTTCTGTGTCATCTAGGCACAGCTCCATCATGAAAGCAGAGGAAAGTACACAGGAAAAGTTACTGCAGGAATTTCAAACTAGTGACGGAGTCAGGACTAGAACCCACATGTCTAGGATTCCAATCCAGATTTCCTTCTTCTTCATTTTGCTCTTCAAGGAGAGTTCTCTCACCTCTCCCCTTGTAGTCAAACTAATGGACATTGTGACATTGTCTTCCTAATCCTATATGTTGGACTCCAGGATCACTTTAAATATCAGCGGGTTACACAATTGTGACACTTGAGACATCGCAGTCATAAGACTGAAAAGGTTTCTTTGGAAATCACGCTGTCAAGATGAGAGTCTCCTCCCAGGGGTTTTGTTCTGGTCTTAGGGTGTAACAAGAGGCTTTCTCGTGACAAACCTAAGCCTTCCTGCTTGGGGCTGAATTGAAAGTAGGGCAGGACTTGCCAATCCCCTGGTATTTCTGGGTTTCCCTTTGGTCCTCACCAATATCAGGAAGGGTGAAAATTTAAATCTTAGGCTTGCAGCTTTCCTCCTTCTCTTCCTCCCTCCCTCCTTTTCTTCTTTCCTCCTTTCTTCCTTTCTTTTTAATCCAAGCACACTGCTAAACCCAAATCTGGAGATTTTCCAAAAGTTAGGCTTCTTTAAACTTGATCCTCTAAAAGATCCTTTCCCTTCTTTTCTCCCACAGTAATAGTGCATCCAAAGGCAGTGAATTTACAAATGCACGGAGGAGGAACAAAGATGGTGTACACACGATTTCGAGTTTTGGTTCCTGACAATCTTCAGCACCTGACCTTACCCAGACAGCAATGGTTACTTTGTGTTTTGACCTGAGTATGAATTATTTTGAAATGCTTATTGGCATTGAGACCTAGATTTCATGCCATACCATTTCAGAGACCTTAGGCAAGTCATTTAACCTCTCTGAGTTTCTGTTTTTCCATCTGCAGAATGGCAATAGGAATGGCTCAAAGCTATTGAGGCCAAGTTTATAGTACTCCTAATACTGACATAATAACAGCTCAAATGTCTCCAATATGAAAAATAAGTAAGTGCCACCTGCCTGGCACATGACAGCCCCTAAGCCCTTCTTCCCTTGCCTACTGAGTCCTTTACTACCTTTCTTTCATTATTACTCCCCTTCTTCTTCTTCTTCTCCTCAAACCCTCCTTGGTTCTTTCCTGATTTCCACATACAACTAGTGGAACATAGGTTCATTTTCCTGTGCCAACTCCCATTTCTTACACTTCAGGCTGCTTAGTTCATTTCCATTTCTGCTCAGCAGGGAAGACCAACTTTCCTTCTCGTGGCTCTGGAATTTGTGTTTCTGTTTGTTTGTTTGAAGTCTCACATCACAGGGGATCAGCCTGTGCCTTCCATCCTTGCTCGGCCTGGTTCTTCAGAGGGGTCAGGTCTTCCTTGGCAGTGAGATTTTAAAATAACACTGCTGGCGAAGCACAGAAAGTCAGCCGAAACCAGCCTTCCCCAAAGACCAGCTATCTGCTCAACCAACAGTTTTGGATTCCTCCCTAGGATTATATCTCCTTTTGGGCTCTTTATTCAGCCCCCAGCTTACCGCGGGGCTGGCTTTTACCCTGTGATAAAAACTACAAAGATAGCAGCTGTCTTAGGGACTGATGGCATCTTTGAGTTGCCTCGGGCTTATCTGTAGCAATTTTTATGTGGCCATTGCACCAGCCCTCAGGCCCCTCAGTCACTGGTTTTTCACACCCTTGGAATTTGCTCCATGGATTCCTAATGACCTGGACAAGTCTGCTTAGACACTTGTCCTGCATTGAAAGGGAGCCTCTTCAGGCAATAAGATTCTAACCAGAGTAAGTACATTGCAGGGGTGGGGGTTGGGGGATGGGGGCAGAGGTGGGGAGGGGGGCAACGAAAGGTTTCCTGGCCTCCCTCTCAAGGCACAGTAAGACCTCCCTTTTACCCAGAAGTGCCCGGTTGGGAACGTGGCTCTCAACTTCTTGCTGTGTACACAAGGCTGAGAGCCAGGAAACCACAGCAGAAGGGTCACGTATTCATTCATCAGATACTTGTTAGGCATCTTCTCTGGACAATGCACTCTGCCAGGGCCTGAGTTGACTAAGGAGGAAGTCGTGGTTCCAAGTGAGCAAAGTCAAATATGCCTACATAGAATGACAGCGCCATGTGACGCACATCATAAGAGACGTCTGGGTAAAGGGCCAGGGATCTACGGATCTCAGGGGAAGAAGACCCTCACACTGTCCATGGTGGAATGTGGTAGATGGGAAATGGCATCACAGAAAGGGTGACTGTCCCGCAGAACTTTTAAGAATGAGGAGCTCGACCGACTGGAGGCCAGTGGTCTAAGGGCCCAGGAGGGGAGGAGAATGAAGACACCGTTTGGCAGCCAGCCAGCCATTGGCCCTCAGACAAGGACTTGAATGCCATAGCTAATCTGGGAGATGATTCCAGGAAACAGCCACAGGGGAGTGGGGAATGCAACAAGGGATGGAAGAAAGGTTGTTATCAGGACAGTTGCCATTGCGGGTAGTTGCAGCTCAATCCCCTCTGGGCAGCTCTGGAATTCAGTGTAAAGCATGTCTCAGAGTTCTGTCAACAGAAAGCAAAGAAGCCGAGATGGAGGGGATGGTTTCCAGGAAAGGAACAAGTCCTGCTTGCCCGGCCCAGGCTGCCCCTGCAGCCAAGGTAAAGCTACAGAAAGAGAGGTGCAGGTGTTTGCAGCAACAGGTAAATGTGGCCTGATGTGAGTGAGGCCCCCATAGCATCTGCTATAGGGGACCAGTGGCATGTGAAAGGAGCATCCTGAATTATGGACATTCAGCGAAGAGATGAAACTGTAAAGGAAAGTGGGAGTCAAATTGTACACCTTGCTGGGGGGTGGTGGGGGTGGATCTTTATTCAACAGGGAATGGGAATCACAGGGCTCTGGGCAGCAGAGTGCTCTGACAGAGGAGCCATGTGCCCCATAAGCAGGACAGGTTGAACGTGGAAAGGCAGAGTCACCAACACCAGCCCTGCCAGCCCGTAGGTGGATGACTCCGCGGCACTTACAGGGATATGAGTGAATTGTTCCCTTTTCTGTATTCCCAGGCAAAGCAGGGTCCTTATGCTATTGGAATGATCCGTCATGCATATCTGTGCTTACACACCAGACCCTCAGTCTATGGGTTGTGATTTCATGCACCATCCTGAGCCCAACAGCTTGTACAGGATCTAGCACATGGCAAAGACTCAGAACGCATTTGATTGATGGACGACTAGGTTGCTTATACTCACAGCTCTACCCAGAGCTATTCACTGTGCTCGTAGCAGGATTGTCCTTGATCCCAAAGGCACCAGATCATCCCATGTACACATTTTGGAAGTGGACCAGAAAGGCAGTAAGGATGGGGTGCTCTGAAGTATTTCGGAACTCCTTCCCTATAAGCCCAGAGCTGGTCTCAGAAGGTGCTTCCTTCTAGTCTTTGCTGCTTCAGGAAGGCCTCGGTGGAACTTTGCCCAGTCGTCACCTCCACAGAAGACATTTTGCCACAGTCCTAGTATCATCACGGGAGGCTGGACTTTCCCTCTGGGTTTGGCCAACTACGTCGTGTAGGCCCTGCCCAGATCTGACAGCAGTTGCTTCTGGTTGCCAACCAGAGAAAGAGGCTATCCTTGTCATTCAGCAAGAGGATGGTTTTCTGAAGTGGCTGTGTGACCTTTTCAGAAAATCCCCATGGAAAGGGGAAGTATTCTGATGGTAAACAAGAGGAAAATAGAAAGCATTCAGTAGCCAAAATCTTTTCTGGAATGGTGCTCCACACCCAGTGATTCTGACCCAGATCTTAAGGTAGAGGAGACTTTTTAAAAAAGATTTTATTTATTTATTCATGAGAGACACAGAGAGAGAAGAGAGGCAGAGAGATAGGCAGAGGGGAAAGCAGGCTCCCCATGGGGAACTGGATGCAGGACTCGCTCCCAGGACCCCGGGATCATGACCTGAGCCAAAGGCAGACAGACGTTCAACCACTGAGCCACCCAGGCGTCCCAAGGTAGAGGAGAATTAACAGGATTCCACCACCACAGAATTCATAAGGAACTTCTAGAGGTCACATTCAATCCACCCCCCCCCCGCCCCCCGCTGTAGGTACAACCGAATTGAATTCATTAAATATTGTATTGTACTTCAAACATTTTAGGAAAAGTGATTCTGTATCTTTTTCCATCAAGGATCCAAAAAACATTCTTATGGGTAAGAAGCCCTTCAAAGGAGTAATAGAACCTAAGGCCTGAAAACTCATTTCATAACTGAGGAAACTGAAGCAGAGCCAGAACTAAAACATTGTGGGCAGCCCAGGTGGCTCAGCAGTTTAGCACTGCCTTCACCCAGGGCATGATCCTGGGGACCTGGGATGGAGTCCCACATCGGGCTCCCTGCAAGGAGCCTGCTTCTCCCTCTGCCTGTGTCTCTGCCTCTCTTCCTTTCTGTGTCTCTCATGAATAAATAAATAAATAAATCTTTACAAAAAAAAAAAAAAAAGACTAAAACATTGTGCCTTGACCCCTAGTTTGGAAACTTCCTTCAGTCACTCAGAGAATATTCCTTGAGTGCCTACCCTCAGGACCTCTACTTAAATCTGGGAAAATATAGCCCAATAAGACAGTTTCTGCACTCTGAGGAAGGGGTTCATAATCCAATAAAACAAATATTTGCATTTTAATTCACTGTAACTGTCACCAATGTTATAATAAAAACATGTTCAAATGCATCTTGAAGTCTTACCAAGGGTCCTTTTTGCTTTTTTTTTTTTAATAGAAAAATGGGTGCTTTTATAACAGATTGCACAAGCTTCTACTTCTACCTTCTCCCTCCAATCCTCATACCTATTAAGAAAGATTCACTATTTGATTCACTTAGGCACACATTTAATGACAATTGTGTAAATCCCTGAGCTTTATTGTAAAAGCAGAATACATAAGTTCCCATCTTGAATTTGCAATGTCAGGCTATTATTTGTCCAAAGAGTTCAAAGGAGCTGGGCTGAGGTCCATTTACCTTTCTATTGCCTTAGAAATGTGGCCACTGTGCTAAAAAAACAAACCAAACCAAACCAAAGCAAAAAGACAACTTACTACTTGTCCAGATTTGTAAAAAAAACAATGAAATACTTAATATGAATGGAGGAGTAATGTGGGTCACTGGCCCATGGACTGGCTGTCATTGCCAAAATAATCAGTTGAGGTTAGAATTTGATTTTATTTGAGTAATACTGCAGTATTTAGGCACTGAAAGAAAGATATTAGTCCTTATCATTCTAAAAAGAAAAAATTCACTAGTCTTACCAAAGTTAAGAAAGGAGATAGTACCAAGAAGAGAGCTTTCTGAATAGTAAAACATGAGAGAGAAAATGCTGCTAGGTACAGATGGGTAAGTGTGTATGAATTTCACTAAATCCACCATTGCTATTTTATATGAGTCTTCATTCAAGAATTGAACTTGAAGGTGTGGGTCAATGATGCATTGCAGTAAAAATCTACTTAGGTTCAATATTAAATCTCCTTCCACCTCCCTATTGTGTAGTCAGTAATGACCTAGTTTCAACTGTCCACCCCGTAGCTGGACACTGTGGAGCACTTGTTCCAATCAACTTGTGAGATGGTCCACTCTGCCACCTGCAGATCTCCACCTCTCTCCACAAATCCCTATTTTGATTGATGACCACATGAAGCTAGAAACCTTGGAAGTTGTTGACTCCTCTCTTCCTCTCACTGCTACTCTCTCCCTTCTTCCTCATCACATTCAATTGGTCATCAAATTCTCCCTCAGTTCTATTTATTCAATATATCAGGCAGGGTTCAACTCTAGTCAAGAGAACTCACTCTAGCCGTTTTAAGCAGAAAGGGATTTTATACATGCAATGAAGCACTTACACAACTGTTGGAAGAGTAGGCACTCAGCTGGACCTTGAGGTATGACTCCCATAGGAACATTGCAGAGCTGGCCTGCCGGGAAAGCTGTGGCATGTGCCACAACCAGGAAGGTTGGGAATCAGAAAACCACCACTAGTGGTGGTTCAGGGACACACCACTTCTGTTGCAATTGGGATCAAAAAGTGACCATGGCCATGTTAGACACGATATGTCTCTAATTCCACGCCAGGAGAAGAATAGGTGCCCTGTACCCTGTACCCTGTGCTCTGTGCCCTAGCTACAAAGCCAGAGCAGCACCCTGGGATGTTGCCACAGGAACACTCTACATGTTTATGCCTGGGCTTGCTACGAACTGGCCTCTTCCTCACTTTCACCTTTCAAATCTTGCACAGATGGATTGGTGAACTCACATTCCATTTGGAACTTGAACTGCAAAGGAGTCTGGGAAATACAGTGTTTAGCTTTCCAGCCTGCCAGTACAAGAAGGAGAGTGGAATGAGATAATCCACAGCATCTTTAATGTCTCTTGAACAGTCGTGGCCCTATGGACCTTGTCATCGCTTACCTGAACCATTGCCATTTTCTCACTACTAGTTTCTCTGCTTTCAAGTTGTCCTCCCCTTCCATCCATCCTCTGCACTGTACTTGAGTTTTCTTTCTAAGACACACTGGTGATTGTATCAATTTCCTGTTCAAAATCATGTCACCCATAATAAAAGCCATTCTCCTTTCAAGTCTCTTAGCCATCTGGCCCCAACCCCCAATTGCCAGCTGCAAAATCCTGCCCCCACTCTGCACCTCCAGGCTGCAGTCACACCAGATGCTAAATGCTTTTGCCACCCTTCCCCCATCTTACTGTTCATGAAGTTCCCCTTCATGTTCTCATTTTTCATTCAAATGTTACCACCTCTAGGAAGTTGCTCTTACTCTCCTCCTCCTCCACACACAGAATTAATGGGTTCCTTCTGGTATTTTGCTTCCACCTCTATTGACCTCCTCCCTTTTATTATATATATATATATCTCTTCTAATGTGAGGGAGTGGACTGTGTTTTTGTTCATCTGTGCATCTCCATTGCATGACTCTTGGTAGAACTCAGTAAATACTTGTTGAACAAGTCTAAGTTAGACCGCCACTAACTTCCTGGGCTTGCAACATGGAAAGGCCATTGGCTGGTTGCTCACCTGTCACTATGGAATATTAGGTCCTTTAAGATAAGGACCATATTCATTTATTTTTCTATATTCAGCGTGATGCACAGAACAGGACACATAGGAGGTACTTGATAAATGTTTATTAGATAAAAAATGGATGGTTGGATGAATGATCGTAACAGAATACTTGCATGGGGCTTATAAAGGCCCAGTGCTGTTTCAGCACCCCATTTACAGTAATGCATGGGATCTTTCAAACACTCCTAATGAGGTGAGCACCAATGAGGAGTGTTAAGGCACTAGATAGTCAAGTTGTTTGCCCACAGTCACATAGTTAGTAGGTGGCAGAAACAGGATTCAGACTCAGGCAGCTGGTTCCAAACTGGGTTTTTACTATGCTTATACTGGTGATGTGTGGATGAATGGATGGATATACAGGGGTATTCCAAGCAGAGAAACAACAGACAAAAGTAAGAATATTCACTTTATTTCTACATGGCTTTTATGGTCAATAAATTTAGCCACATCTGCAATTAATTCTGTCCTATAAAATATCCCCTGCAGTATATGTCAAATTAAACTTTAAGCATATCTTTGAAAACATACTTGCATTCACCCTGTAATATGACCCTAAATCTCAGACTCTCAATGAGTTAAACCCTACTTCTCTTGACACATGCTTCTAAGTACTGATAACATTCAACTGTATTTCCTCATTCATTCATTCACTCATTCATTCATTCAACAAACGCTGTTGAGTGCCTACCATGTTCCAGATACAGGCTTTAGGGTGGCATTCCTACTACCAGAATTCATACATATATAAAATAATCATAGACATATATAGAATCTTTTGTGAGTCCATAGAAGGTGAGGATCACAGGCTCTAGACCTACCGGCCCTGCTACTTTCTAGTTGTGGGATTTCTGCAGGATCACATACCTACTCTGCATGTTGGTCTCTTCATATATGAAGTGGGTGTAACAACAGTCTTTATCTTATGGGGTTGTTGTGAAGATTAAATAGCTAATACACGTACTTAACATAGTATCTGGCAAATATGCTAGTAAGCACTTAATAAACGTCAGTAATTTTATGTTGACAATCATTTCTGGTAAGTTATTGCTGAATGATTGAGCTTCTTAATGTGAGGCTGTTTTCCATTATGAAATAAAAAGAGATCTGGAGATCTCTGGTGGGGAATCTGTCTTAAAGGGATATAAAGGAATTAACAGCATCTGTTGCCATAACAAAACCGTTTCTTGGTCTCGAGTGGGCCTTTAAGGGGCCTATAATTGACTTTCGTGTTCCTTCTGTCTCAGCAGGCAGGTAGGGGTGGGAAAAGCCTTCAGTCTAAGGAGGCTGGCTCTGGCAGAGCTATTTGTGCAGGAAGGACGAAGGTCAAGGGACTCCTTGTATTGAAGGCCTTTCTCAAAATGAAGGATTTGGCTTCTGAGATTAATGTGTAGAGGGAACCCCTGCTATACTTAATTCCCTTTTTTGTGAGCTCAGTGCATTTTTAAAATTCAGTGAGGGGCCCTCCTGTAGTGTGGCATGGAGACCACAAACCCAGATGCCCCTCTGACAGAGTCCTCAGGGGCTGTCCCTCATCCTTTGACCTATGAGCTGACGACTGTGTTCTAGACTTAGTGGCTGGGCCAAATCATTTGCATTCAAGTGTGCCCAGGAATAATGTGTCTTAAATTTGCACAAATTAGATCCAGTGCAGATTTTATATAAAAACGAGAAGAGAAAA